>NC_057747.1:28153620-28281797 GCF_004010195.1 Chiloscyllium plagiosum
GCTTCCTCCACCTTATGTAAGCTACCTTTTTGCTTTTGAGGAGAAGCTCCACCGCTCTCGTCATCCAAGGTTCCTTTATCTTACCACTTCTTGCCTGTCTTAGAGGGACATATTTATTCATCACTCGCAACAACTGTTCCTTAAACAGTCTCCACATGTCTATAGTGCCCTTTCCATGGAACAATTGCTCCCAATCCATGCTTCCTAACTCATGTCTAATCGCATCATAGTTTCCTCTTCCCCAATTAAATATCCTCCCATTTTGCCTAATTCTCTCCTTTTCCATAGCTATGTGGAATGTGAGGCAGTTGTGGTCACTATCACCAAAATGCTCTCCCACCACAACATCTGATACCTGCCTCGGCTCGTTTCCGAGCACCAAATCTAGAATGTCCTCTCCCCTCGTCGGCCTGTCAACGTACTGAGTTAGGAAACCTTCATGAAAACATCTTACACAAACAGCTCCATTCAAATCTTCTGCTCGCAGGAGGTTCCAATCAATATTGGGAAAGTTAAAGTCACCCATTACAACAACCCTACTACGTCCACACTTTTCCAAAACTGTTGTGAATGGTTGTTGTTTAATGCTCACTTTTAGAGTTAAAGAATAAATTGATTTAATTTTCTTTAAATAGTGGAATTTGGGAGTTGTCTGTCACACAAAGTTTAACAGATTACGGGACGAGGTGAGCTTTTCTGGGTATTTAGTTTAATTAACAGAGGGGTTCACCACTGTGTTGTAACAACTGTGTGCTGCATTTCCTATATTACAACACACTACTTCCAACATACCTCATTGGCTGAAAAGCACTTTAAGACATTTGTTGATTGTAGAGGACACTATGTAAATGCAAGTTTTTAAAAATTTAGTCCATCAGCCCAGACCTAGTGATTTTGTTGGATCCATTCTTATTGTGTTCCTCTCTTGGTTTCATTGCTTGGTCAGTGGCCATCCATCCACCTGAAGCTTGTCCCACACTGATCCCTCTTTGAGAAGTGCACTTCTCATTTCAGTGTGATCCTATTCATTTCCTCCTTCATCTTCTAATTACAATCTTACTGTAGTGGACACCATTTCCTTTCATAGTCACCATTCTGCTTTTGCCAGACGTAGTCATTTTCCTCTTTCAGGCTGCTGCTCATCACACCTTTTCTCCACTGATCGCTTGCTTTCATTTTAACATCTGATTCCGCTGCTACCAGGCCCTCTTCAGCTACCCATTTAATTATTGATAGATGTACTCAGCCTTCTTCAGATAGTCAGGATTCCACTTCAGCCTGCCAGTTACCTGGCTGTCTCAGCTCTGCTGTCTTATGCATCTGGTGGTTCTCATCTGGTAATAGTTCCATTCACATTACCATTCCTATTCTATATTGGTAAATTGGTCTAACTCCATGGATTCCCTTATGATTGGTCGATTATTGATTTGCATGAAGTGCTTGCAGGGGAGAGGGCATGGTTGGTTGCTGAATTACACTAATTTTTGGTCAAGCAAGTGGAAATGAAGCCCCGATATCACTCCTCTTGACGAGCATGAAAGTTGATTTCAAAATAAATCAATTTAGAACAGATATGTTTTCCAAACTTGATATGTTAATGTTGCGTAGCTTATTGTAGCCATGTGCTGCATGCTTTCAGCCCTGCACCTATTGTTTAAGTTCCTGTCAGTTTGAGCTGGTAAACATTTACTATTATGCTTCTATTTCCAACTTTATAGCGCAATGCGACAATTCCATTTGGTCAGAATAATTGCACTTGTATTTTTAATGTACTTATTAACATGCTCTGAATAGTATTCTCAGCAGTAGTGCATTAAATAAATAATAATCTCAAGGTTCAACATTTTTTTGTTGGTGGTTTCAGGAAAGTAGAAGTTGGAGGTTAATCAGCATTATATCCTCTGTTTTTGTGAGAAAATGTCCAGATTTGGAAGAGGTTTGTTCCTTCTTTACAAGATACTTTGTTTCCATAATTATCATAATGATTCCCATCCTAATTTGAACCTGGACATGATTGATTGTGACCCATGTACTTTGAATTATTGTTCTGTCACAATATTTCAATATTGGGGCAAAACTCACTCTTGAAATGTAACTTTGCTGAGTGAAGTTGCTTCTCAATGTATATTTGAATATGGCTAGAGTTATTTCTTTGAAATTAATTGCAAGATCTCATTTAGTTCAACCCTCGGAGTCTTCATCCTAAGGACAGTGTAACAGTGATTTAGACATCATGAGAGACACTGGTAAGATTCTTATTGAAATTTACTAATGGTATTAAACACCAGTTTAAATGTTCTTCAGAAGCATACTGAAAAATAATCAGTACCACAATATATAAGATGGCAAGCATATCAATGAGTGCACTTGCCCTTTGGCTCTCTAATGATGGCACTTATTCAGAACAATGTGGTTATGTTGTTCCATTTCTACTAATTGTAGATTTGATGAAACCAAATTTCACAAACTTTCAAAACCAATGCTAAACAGATTGGGATTGCTGTATTATTTATTGATTTAGTGAACGTAAATTCCCAAAGCCAACTGAGTTCCTTCTCATTTGCTAACTTTAAGGTGATTAGTTCTGCACTTATCTGTAGAAGGGACACTCTTTCAGAAATTTGAAACATTGTGTCTGTCCACAATTGCACAAGGTGTTTGTGCTAAAGGCTTGGCTATGTAGATTGGCTGTACAGGGATCTTGCTTGTCCTTAACCTGTTTAATAAGGACCACTTTGTTTGTAGTAAAAACCTGGCTTCTGATAGCTTGGGGGGAAGCTGTCACAAGGAACCTCTTATTGTCTTCCTGTGTTTCCCATTCCTTGTTCTAAAGGATGTCCATTAGTAGATCTTGTTCAGAAAGGTTGACGCATATGAAAGGTGAATAGTAACTGGGTTTAATAGATTGTCATGGAATGGGAAGTGAAGTGCAGCATAGATGGTTTCAGCCAGGTTCTGAGTTTCTGACAGCTGTGTTGGGGTGTGATGTTTTCAAGGCCTGGAAGCCAGAGGAGGAGTGTAGAGGTTATTGGAGGGTTCCAGTTAAGATGTACATTGTTGAATATAATTAAGAATCTGGATGGGTAAATAAATAGGAAGGGTGTAGAGGGATATGGGCCAAATACAGGCAAACAGGACGAGATTAAGTTAGAACATCTGGTCAGCATTGACAAGTTGGGCCAGAGTCTGATTCCGTACTGTACATCTCTGTGCCTTTACAACTCTATAAGATGTCTTGAGGTGATTTTACCAGACAGGTGCTGCTGTAAAGTATAAGAGTGCATGTATTGCTGCATGGATTATTGTAGCAGTAGTGCTTCATGTACATCCTGCAAGATTTATTAGTGGGTTATTTGTGGTTTTGGTGCCATTATTTGTTGCAGTTTTGTTCAGCTGTTGGCAGTCTAGCATGTCTCTACACCCCAAGGGCTGCAGCAGTTTAAGGGGCAGTTTACCACTATCTTCTGTAAAGCAGTTAGTGATGGATAATAACTGTGGCTTAGATAGCGGGATCCACATTCTGAGCTGAGATATTGAAGGAGCAGTGACAGAAGCACTTGAGTGGATTCAACCTTAGTGAGAGCTAATAGCAGCTGCAGCACTCTGGTGAAATTAAAGAAAGAGTGAATAGGGATCTTTTATTGAGAAAATACTTGATAAAAGTCTGTAAAATTATGAGGTGCATAGATCGAGTTAACGGTCAGCATCTTTTTCCCAGAGTTGAAATGTCTAATATTAGGGGGGCATGCATTCAAGGTGAGAGGGGTAGAGTTCAAAGGAGATGTGAGGGATGCGCTGCTAGGACTGGTGGAGGCAGATACAATAGGTGCAGGGGACCTCTAGATAAGCACATGAATATGCAAGGCATGGAGGAATAGGGACCAAGGGCAGGCAGAAGGGATTAGTTTAACTTGGTGTCGTATTTGGCACAACGTGGCGGGCAGAAGGGCCCGTTCCTGTGCTGTACTGTTCTATGTTCTAGAAGAGCAGAGTAGAAGCATATATATAAACAGAACGTAAGGAAAGCCTCATGAGCACTGGGAAAAGTTGGTGCCCAGCATTCAGGTTTAAGGGATTTGGAACACAACTATCATGGTACCTCAGTAGAAAATGACCTTTTCCAAAGATTTGATCAGTTACCTTGTTACAATATTAACATGGGCCAATTAGTAATGTTATTGGGTGCTTAGAAGATGATGCATAGAATTATAGGAACTTTCTCACCAAAATTACTTTTGATTTGATGACCTAATGTAGCAATGCAATTTAATCTAAGTTATTTTACATTTGTACAATTAAGTAACTTTGTGAATAGAAAATCAAGTTTAGTGCTTGTTGAATAGTTCCAGGTTTTGTGCAAAGCTTACATAAGGACACAAGATGTGGTGGAAAAAGTCGGCTAGTCAGCCCATCAAATCCACTCTGTCATTCAATGAAATCACGGTTGATTCTGATAATCCTCAACTCCATTTTCCTCTCTTTTACCTCAATACCTCTTGATTCACTACTGAATACAAAACTGGCTAGCTTAAGGTCGAATATATTTCATGACATTGACATTCACTGGTGTTACCATCACTGAATCACCTGCAATCAACATCCTGTGGTTATCATTGACCAGAGCTCAACTGGACTTGTCACATAAACACAGTGGCTACAAAAGCAGGTCAGAGGCTAGGAATACTGCAGTGAGTAACTTGCCTCCTGACTCCCGGAGCCTGTCTCCCATTTAAAAGGCACAAGTCAGGAGTGTGACGGAATATTCTCCACTTACCTGGATGGGTGCAGCTCCAACAACACTCATGAAGCTTGACACCATCCAGGACAAAGTTGATTGGCACCACATCCACAAGGACCCACTCCTTCCACCACTGACACCAGTAGCAGTAGTGTGTACTATCTACAAGATACACTGCAGAAATTCAACAAAGATGTTTAGACAGCTCCAAGGCAGCAGATGCATGGGAAGCCCACCACCTGTAATTTCCCCTCTAAGTTACTCACCATTCTGACATGGAAATATATCACCGTCCCTTCACTGTTGTTGGGTCAAAATCCTAGTATTCCCTCCCTAATGGCATTGTGAGTCACCCTACAGCATGTGGATTGCAACGGTTCAAGAAGGCAGCTCACCACCATCTTCCCAAGGGCAACTAGGGACAGGCAATAAATGCTGGCCAGCCCGCAACACCCACATCCCACAAGCAAATAAATAAAAATAAACTTTAACGACTCAGCCTCCAAAGCCCCCTCTGGTAAGAATTTCGCGATTAGTTTACTTTTACTTTATCTATCAGAGTAAAAGTGGAAGAACATTGATAGGTAGCACTGAACTGTGGTGTAAATGAACTGCCAACAGCAGTGAAGTGCAGTCTATGATGGATCATTTATTAATGTTGTTATTTCTGTGAATTTCGTCCAAGTGTCAAAATCATCAATGATAAATGGTATTTTTCCTGTTAATATTATCATACCTATGACAATAGTTTATTCAAGCTGCTTTCTTGAGCAAATGCTAAATTTGAACTTTTTGTATCTTCTTGGTTGTAGATATCAGGACATGCTTAGTTAGGCAGACCCTTCACAACGTTGTCTAACTCCAAGCTGTGTCGTTGGTTTTGTTTGGTGTCAATTTCAAATATGTTAGCCATTTCAGCATGCTATGTCAATCCTTTGTTAATGCAATCATAAAAAGATCATCATTAATACTTGTTATAATTATAGCATTATGACCTATTGTTTCTAACAAATGTCATGGATGGTTTCATGGAGCATCAGGCCAGCCTTACTTTAATAAAGAACTGCACTGCCAAAAGCTTAAGAGATTAATTCACTGAATACTAATTAAGTCAAAATTATGCTACAGATATTCAGTAAATTGACAGGCTTGTACAGCAAGGAAACAGAGAATGAACATAGTCTTTTTTTTACCAGTTTGCTACCATTATGTAGTTCTGTGAAAAATATTTTTAGTGTTTGGGATGAGATATTGGATACTTCATGTAAAATTCATCCACTCCATGAAAATAAATGACATTTTTGCTATTCATAAGGGCAGAATTTCTGCCAGACCAAAGTCCATTGAATGGTTGCTTGTACTTGATTCCAAAATTTTAATGATGTCAGATTACTCCACTTCTAGCTCGTGAGAGTCTAGGAATTTTCTTGCATCATTTTGGCTTCAAATGAAGTATCATTCTTATTCCAGTAACTTGATCAGCTTTATCCAGTTTTGCATAATTTCCTGAGGTATAAAAAAAATTGCACAGGTTTTACCTTAAGTTTTTCAAGGCTTACTACTGAAAGTAATTTTTAAATGAAAATAAGTTGTTCTGTTCTGAGGAGGAATGACATGGCTCTGGCCTTGGGGGGAAAACAGTACTGACAATGTGTATTCTCGACATTACTGTCTAGATGGAAAGCTGCACTCTGTAGATAAGCAATGTAAGATATGGTTTAAGTTGCATGAAATATGAATTAGTATCTGTGATTATCTATTAGTATATCACTAGGTCACAGAGTCCTAGAGTGATGTTCATTTGATTTTGCAATAATTTTGTCTTTCCCTTTTACTTGGAGGATGTTCATAGAAATTATTGACTCCCTAATTCTAAATATCAATTAAGAGGTGATGCCATTCTTATTAGGTTGGCATGATGTAGAATTTTAATGGAATAATTTTTCTGTTGATCTGCTTTGCATTAGTTCCTTGTTCACATTTCTTGTCACAGTGACGTCAAGGTTAAAAAACTGGCTTCAAGGAATGATCCAGTCTGACTAGTGCGCATCAGTACCAGAGTGTAAACAGCAGATCTGTACTGTTTGCATTCCTTTTTCTGAAGTTAATTTAAGTATGCTAATATGTTATGTTCAAACTCCTGACATTGCTCTGTATGTTTCAGTTCTGTTGTACTGCACCACACATTGACATTTTAAACTTGTAAGCCTTGACTTAGCAAACATTTTTGTGTTTGATGTCTGTCAAATGGATGAAATCATGAGAGATATGAATTTGATTTCTTATGTTTCTGGATAAACTTCAAAAAATTTTTCAAGTATACACATGATATTTTTAATCATACTTAACATTTCTTATGAAGTCTTGAGAGGTAGAAGGGAAGGTTAACATTGAAGGAAACATTGATAAAATGGGCACAATTTGACTTCAAATTTCGTTTAGTTGGTGTATGAGTTTGAAATGCTATTTTCTATATTTTGTTAGAGAATAGTAATGTCATGTACTTGGAATGTGATCCTGTCTATTTCTTATGTGTTGTAAAATGGATTAGGACAGGAGATTAGGAGAAGGTGGAGGTGTGCCTCTGATAAGCAAGGATAGTGTTAACCCAATAGGAGGGATGACCTAAATTCAGGAAATCAGGATGTAGAAGTGGTTTGATCAGAACGAGAAGGAATAAAGACAGGAAGTCACCAAAAGAAGTGCTGTACAGGTCCCCAAATAGTAGGATGAAGTATTAAAGAAATAATGGGAGCTGATCAGAAGTGTGTGGCAATAACCCTGAGGGAGTTTTGGTGCTTTTCTGAGAACACATGGTTTGTAGTGAACCAGAAAGCAAGCTGCAGTGGACCTGGTATTAACAACAAGATCTGACAAAAAGATTGAATTACTTAATGGACTCATAGTGTAGTCACTCCGTGATAACAATGTCCATTGCATTGAGTTTGAGTTTGACTTATTGTTGTCACATATAATGAGATATAGTGAAAAGTGTTGTTTTGCGTGCTAGACAGGCAGCTCGTCCCATACAAAGTGCATCAGAGTAGCGGAACAGAATGCAGAATATACAGTGTTAGAGCTACAGAGAAGGCGCAGAGAGTGAAACCAACATTACCATTTGAGAGATCCCTTCAAAGGTCTGATAACAGTGGGTTAGACACTGTTCTTGAATCTTATATATACACTCAAACTTTTATATCTTCAGTCTGACAGAAAAGGGTGTAACAGAGTATAATTGAGATGGGAAGGGCCTTTGATTTTGTTAGTTGTTTTCACGAGGTAGCAGGAAGCATAGATGGAGTCAGTGGATGGAAGGCTGAGCTGTGTGATGGACTGGGCTGTGTTCACAACTCTCTGTAGTTTACAGCGGTCATGGAAGAGCAGTTGCTGTGATGTATCCAGATCAGATATTTTCTATGGTGCATCGATAAAAATTGGTAAGAGTCTTTGCAGACACATTGAATTTCCTTAGCCTCCTGAGGAAATGGAGGCGTTGTTGTACTTTCTTGACTGTTGTGTCAATGTGGATGGACCAGGACAGATTGTTGGTGATTATTACTCCCAGGAACTTGACCCTATTGATCATCTCCATCTCAGCTCCACTGACGCAGACAGGGGTGTACCCTCCACTCCGCTTCCTGAAGTCAATGACCAACTCCTTCATTTGCTGACATTGATGGAGAGACTGTTGTCTTTACAACATGCTGCTGAGCACTCAATCTCTTTCCTGTTCTCTGACTTCTTGTTTGAGATCCAGTTGACAATGGTGGATGTCGTCAGCAAACTTGTAAATGGAGTTGGGGTGGAATTAGGCCACACAGTTGTGAATATCTGAGGATTATAGTAAAGGGCTGAGGACAGAGCCTTGCACGACACTGGTGTTGCGGATTACGGTGTTGCAGTCTTTGGGTCAGGAAGTCAAGGATCCAGTTACAGAATGGGGGACCCAAGACCTCGGTCTTGGAGTTTGGTGATGGGTTTGTTTGGAATTATGGTGTTGAAGGTGGAGCTGTAGTCAATAAATCAGTTTTCCTTCATGTGAATCCAAGGAAAGCGATGGGATTAGATGGAGTACCAGGCCATGCATTCAGAGCATGCACAGATCAACTGGCAGAGGATTTCTCAACACTCAACACTGTGGTGAGTGGGGTCCCTGCTCTTTGTAGTTTTTATAAATGACTTGGATGAGGAGGTTGAGGGGTGGATTAGTAAATTTACAATGACACAAAGATTGGAGGTGTCGTCGATAGTATAGAGGGCTACTGCAGGCTGCAGTGGGACATAGACAGGATTGAGAGCTGGGCTGAGAAATGGCAGATGGAGTTCAACCTGCATTTTGGAAGGTCGAACTTGAATGCTGAATATAGGATTAAAGACATGATTCTTGGCAGTGTGGAGAAACAGAGAGAGATCTGAGTGTGCAAGTACATAGATCCCTCAAGGTTGTCACTCAAGTGGATAGGGTTGTTCAGAAAACATATGGTGTTTTGGCTTTCATTAACAGGGGGATCAAATTTAAGGGCCGCGAGGTTTTGCTGCAGCTCTACAAGTCCCTGGTGAGGTCACACTTGGAATATTGTGTCCAGTTCTGGTCGCCTACTATGGGAAAGATACAGAGGCTTTGGAGAGGGAGCAAAGAAGGTTTACCAGGATGCTGCGCGGACTGGAGGGCTTGCCTTATGAAGAAAGGTTGAATAAGCTTGAGGAAGAGAGGAGACCTGATCGAGGTGTACAAAATAATGAGAGGAATAGATAGAGTCAATAGCCAGAGACTTTTCTCCAGGGCAGGATTGACTGGTACGAGAAGTCATAGTTTGAAGATATTAGGAGGAAGGTATAAAGGGGATGTCAGAGGTAGGTTCTTTACGCAGAGAGTTGTGAATGCATGGAATGCGTTGCCAGCTGTGGTGGTGGAAGCAGAGCCATTGGGGACATTTAAGCGACTGCTGGACATGCACATAGACAGCAGTGAGTTGACGTATGCGTAGGTTAAATTACTTTATTTTACATTAGGATTAAATCTCGGCACAATATCGTGGGCCAAGGGGCCTGTTCTGTGCTGTACTTTTCTATGTTCTATGTTCTCGGACATCTTCAATCCCTCCCTGCAGCAGGTCACCATCCCTGCTTGTTTCAAGAGGGCCAACATCATCCCTGTGTCGAAGAAGGCTCATGCAGCATGTCTCAATGACTACTATCCAATGACCCTAACTTCGGTGGTCATTAAGTGCTTTGAAAGGTTGTTGATGGCATTAATCACCTGCAACCTCCCCACTACTCTTGACCCACTCCCAATTTGTCTATTGGACTAACAGATCCACGTCAGATGCCATGTCACTTGCCCATCACTCCTCCCTAGAAGATCTTGACACCAAGAACAGCTACGTAAGAATCCTATTCACTGACTACAGCTTGGCCTTCAACACCATTATCCCCTCGAGACTGATTACTAAACTTAGTGACCGCGGACTAAGCCCTACTCTCTGCAACTGGATCCTCAGTTTCCTGACCCATAGGCCACAATCAGTGAAGATTGGAGACAATATTTCATCCTCACTAACACCCAACACTGGAGTCATCCGGGGTGAGTACTCAGCCTCCTACTGTACTCACTGTATACTCATGACTGTGTCACCAAATACCAGACTAATGCCATTTACAAGTTTGCTGATGACACCACCATAGTCTGTCGAATCTCAGATGGCGATGAAACAGACGGGAGGTGGAAGACCTGGAAAAATGGTGCACTGAGAACAACCTAGCTCTGAATGCTGGCAAAACCAAGGAACTCGTTATTGAGTTTCGGCGGGATGTTACTCATGCCCGCCTACACATTAACAGCACAGAGATGGAACGAGTTGAGAGTGTCAAGCTCCTGGGAGTGGTCATCCACAACAAGCTTTCTTGGACTCTTCATGTGTACACACTGGTTACAAAGGCCCAACAACATCTCTTCTTCCTTGGGCAGCTGAGGAAATTTGGCATGGTGGCGAAATTTGGCATGATGGCCCTTGCCAACATTTATAGGTGTGCCATGGAGAGCATTCTGTCTGGATGTATCACTACTTGGTATGGCATCTGTACCATTCAAGATCGGAGACGGTTACAGAGAGTGATGAACTCGGCCCAGACAATCACAAAGGTCAACCTCCCATCTATAGAATCCATCTACCAGGCCCGCTGTCCAGGAAAGGCCGCCAGCATTCTTAAAGATCCATCCCACCCTGGCAATGCTTTTCTACAACTTCTACCATCGGGGAGAAGGTACAGAAGCCTGAACACACACACCAGCCGGTTTCAAAACAGTTTATACCCTACTGTTGTTAGAATACTGAATGGACTCACAAACTCTTAGCATTCGCCTGTACCTGTGTTTTTGCTTTTGCTGCTGTTTACCTATTATTTACTATCTATGCTACTTAACTCTGTGATCTGCCTGTGTTGCATGCAGGACAAAGCTTTTCACTGTGCGTCAGTACACGTGACAATAAATTCAATTCATTCCATTTGAATCAAAGCCTGAAATAGATATTCTAGTTATCCAGAAGTTCCAGGTATGAGTGTAGGCCCAGGGAGATGACAGTCCGCTGTGGACTTGTTGCGATGGTCAGCAAATTGCAAAGGATCAAGACAATCTGGTTAGTTGGAGTTGCATGATTGAATTTTACATTCAGTGGATGGAGAGAAGTGGGTTAAAGACAAGTATTTTAAATTGATATAATAGCAATCGGAGGGCATGAAAACAGTGGCTGCAGGCAAACTGGCAAAGTTAGTTAATGGATGGATCAATTGAGAAGCAGTGGCAGACGTTTTAAGGGATATTTCAGGAAAGGTAGAATAAATGCATTATAATGAGTAAGAAAAATTCCAAAGGACAGATTCACTATCTGTTGTTAAGTTTAAAAAGTTAAAGATAGGATCAAACTGTAAAAATAAAACCATGCAAAGAAGGCTGGCAGGCCAGAAGATTAGACACAGGATATCAAAACAGCAAAAAAAAACACAAGAAAAGAAGGGGAAGAGTTTCCGACGCCCCTCCCCCAAGTCCCTCCTCCCTACCTTTTATCTTAGCCTGCTGGACAAACTTTCCTCATTCCTGAGGAAGGGCTTATGCTCGAAACGTCGATTCTCCTGTTCCCTGGATGCTGCCTGACCTGCTGCGCTATTCCAGCAACACATTTTCAGCAATTAGAATATGGGCAATACCAGAAATATAAAAACAAATAATAAGACCTTCTATAGCGACTTAAACATGTTGGTGCTGATAGAAAGTTAGTCTGCAGAAGTAATGATGGCAGATGAATTGAAAAGGTTTTTTTTGCATTCGTCTTCATTATAGAGGATACAAGCAACATGTCGCAATTAGCAGTAAATCAAGAAATTGAAGGGTCAGTGAAATTTGAAAACATTACAGTTTCCAGGAAAGTTCTTTGAAGAATAACACATATACTGTGGATAAAGAGGGACTTGTGAATGAACTGTACTTAGATTTACTGAAGGCATTTAATAAGGTGCCATTTCAAAGATTATTGAGGAAAATAGAAAACTATAGCCCAGGGGGTAGGATATTCGCTTGGATAGAAGATTGGTTGGCTAATGACAAGCAGAGAGTAGGAATAAACTGATTTTTTTTTAGATTGACAGAATGTTACAAGTGGGGTGAGTTTGTGCTCTTATTGGATGGTATAGCTGACTTGATGGGACCTGTGCTCATGCTCCTAACTGCTAAATTTGAAAGGATACATTTGTTTATGATTTTAGTGATGGCCTGTTGCTGATTTATTTTACCTTCTGTTGTTGTATCCAGTCAGGAAAATGGTGATGAACTTCTCTTTAAACATTGGATTTGCAACAATTATTATAAGATATGAGGGTTTGCTCATGAGAGTAATGTTTTTTATGGTGACTGAGAAAAATATTCCAGTAGGTTTTTATAACATTGATGGAGAATTGGTGAAAAATGGTTGTCATTGCCTCAAAGCTGTTCTTCCTTGGAAATTTTCAGTATGTTTTGAATTTTTGCCTCGGGAGTCCTTTGTAATTTTGAGGAGCAGATAACTGATGTTCACTGCAATTATGAAATGAGTTAAAGTTAATTTCTTCCCTTGTAAGGTGATAAACATTCAATATCACTGTTAAATTTAATTTCATACCCATTGTTATTTCTACACAAACCAGAGTAATTCTGTGTGCTATTAATTAATTGGGCCCATCCTATTCTGGTGCATAATTTCTCCCTCATTGCATTTAGCTGATGGATTTTAACTAGCCAATATTATGCTTCTGTTTAACAGAAAAAAATGGATTCTTATTTCTGGATTTACTGGTAATCTAATAATCAAAGGTTTTTGACCAGGGTAGTGTAACATCAGATTTTACCTTTTATAACTGGAACAATTATGAGGAAGGATTGTATGTCAATGAATATTTTGTAGAATGGATTGTTTCATTTTTAAAGTTCTGTAGAAGTGCTCCTGATTTGTCAATCCCACATTTCATCTTCCCTGGGGTTTTCACATTTTATGAATGAAATATTATCAGGAGAGCTGTTGTTGCTGAATATTGACTTTTAAAATATTGTAAACTGCTCTTTGACATTCTTTGTCAATACAAATATTGATGCATAGTGGCCAAAGCTGAGATTTGCGTACTGTCTTTGCTCTGTTGAATTGTTTTAAGACAGTATGTTCTCAAACTTCTAGCTCTTGCATGTTTTATTTTCCCAAAATGTAAAGGGATTTTGGTTTGTGAATACCATCCCCACCTATTGAGAATTGGTGGCACCTTGAACCGACAGTGTTTGCTGGTTTTCAGCCACTGGGGGAGCACCACAACTAATCACAATCCTTACAGCATGTGCATTTTGGCAGTACAGCTTCATTTCCCTTTCCTACTTCATCCCAGAAATGATGAGGTAAATTGCACTACCATTAGTAATGCTCTACCTGAGGCTCAGTCACCATTTCTGTGACCTTTCTGATCTTGCTGCTTACTGGACAAATTTTGGATGTATCTGAAGAAAACTTGAAAGGAATACTTCATTTTTGGCAGAGCCAGTAATCTTTGATAACTGCTTTTAGATTATGTGAAATCTGTGTCTTGTACAGTTTTTAATATTCTTTCACAGGATGTGGATATTACTGGTTAGGCAAGCATTTATTGCCTACCTCTCATCAACCTCAAAGGTGGTAGTGAACTGTTTTCTTGAGTCTGTATTGTGTCAATACAATGCACTGACAGTGCTGTTATGAAAGGTGATGTGTAATATAACCCAGTGACATTGAAGTTACGTAGAACTAAGTTGAACTCAGCATGGTGCATGGCTTAGAGGAGCAGTTACAGATGGTTGAGTTCCAATGTGCTGCTCCTTTCTTTTAAGAATATGCATTATTCACTAAAAAAGTTTGCAGAAATACATAGTCAAAAGTGCAATTCAGTTCTGTCCAGTTGCATATCAAGTAAACAAGCAAAAAGTTTGGACTTTGACTCTACCCACAAAATCAAAGACCTCTCTTATACATGCAATAGATGATAGTGTTGACAAAGCCTTGGAGAATTGCTGAGGTGCCTTTTCTAGGTGATCCACGTTGCAGCTGAGCTACGGTGAAGAGAGTGATGCTTAACATATACTTAATATGTTGGCTATATCTAATGTGCCTTCTCTAAAGTCTGTGCTCCTATTAATTACCAGAATCTAATGGCCATTTGCCCTATTTTCAGCAGTCTCCATCAACATCCTGTGGTTATGTCACCTGTTCTGCTTCCTGTTGTGTTGATTGAGTCAGTAGGTGATGTTAAATGAGTGTTTGTGTGAATCCAACAGAGATGAAATGTTGGTATTTCAAACGTGCCCAGGGGGAAGAGAATGTTCCAAGCACATTTTTAAAAAAAAGCAATTAAAGAAGATAATTCTGCCCATCAAAACAATTGCCTGCAGCAAAAAACTATCCCCTTTGTCTATTTTCAATGATGTTTAACTTTCCTAAAGAGTATTATCGCAATTGGGGAAAAGAGACAGAATGCTTGGCTGCTCAGTTATTGCCACAAGGAAGGCGAAGACATTACAAAGCTTTTTGAGTGTCGGTAAAGGGGCTGTAATTGTCAAGCATGATATCTCCCTGATGTGATGCAAATTCTTCTCTGGTGTGTTTGAAATCCAAGCAATGCTGCTTGGAGCAGTGAGCATTCTTGGAAACAAATGTTGGTGCTGCTATAGCTGTCATTGATGTTACCTCTGAGATCAGTTAAGTACCAAAAGTAATTCTGAATGCAGGAAGTTGTTGATTGAACCTCTAGCACCATTTATCAGTGGGAATATCTACTTACAAATGCTGTTTTAATGTTTGAGGGGAAAGCAGAGAGTAATTTGGAGTGCAGAGTTTCTCCTGATTTGCAGATTTTAAACATAGGAACGGTTCTGACTGTGCCTGTGTTCTGCATGAAGGGTTCCACAGGTGGTTCAATGTGGGTACTGAGATACTGTTTGGTAGTGACACACTCATGTGTCAGAGAGCATGATATACCTGCAGGAGTGCTTCAAGATGCTGAACACAAGAAAAATATTTCCCAGGACTCTCAGAATGTAACAGTGTCCTTTTGCTTGAGTACAGGAAATGGAACAGGATGCAAGGACATACACAAGCATATTGGCCCAGATCTTCCTTTGATTTGATTTATAATGGTCACATGAACCGAGACACATTGAAAGGTGTTATAAGGATAGGCTGGAACCCTTTCACTGGAGTGTAAGAGGGGAATAAATCATGAGGGGTATAGATAAGGTAAATAGCAAAGGTCTTTTCCCTAGGATGGATGAGTTCAGATCTAGGTAGCATATTTTTAAGGTGAGAGGTGATAAGTTTTACAAAGGACATGATGGGCAACTTTTTCACACAGAGGGTGGTATGTATGTGGAAGTGGTCAATGCAGGTACAGTTACAACATTTAGAAGACACTTGGAAAGGTGCATGAATAGGAATGGTTTGGAGGAATACGACCAAATGCAAGCAAGTGGGACTAGATTAGTTTGGGAAACTTGCAAACGCAGTCTACTCAATCTCTTCTCATAGGGCAGTTTTGTTATTCCAGGAATTAGTCTGATAAATGGTCATTATACTGACTCAGTGGCAAGTATATCCTTGATTATAGAATGAGATCAAAACTGTATACTGTTCCACGTTCGATCTCATGAAGGTTCAAACAATTGAATTGTTGCCCAGTGAATATTGAATATTATTGGTTCTCAGTCATTCCAAAAGGCAAAAAGCAGCAGGAGAGTGATGCATTTTGCACAGAAGAGGAAAAGAAAATGAAAATCACTCTTGCAGTTGTGCCTTTTCGTTTAAAAACCATCTTTGTGCTATAATGTAACATGACTATTTATAACTCACGATTTGTAGCAGCCAGTACAGAATGGCATACAATGATATTGTGAGACTGACTGTATCAAATGTGGCAAGTTGTCTGAAAAAATTGTTGAGACCATCCACTTAAGTTATACACGAGAAAGCTCTCATTTAAATAAAATGTTAGATCTGGACCTTTCTTGAGAATATCTTTAGGACAGGATTAACTATGTATCTACAAAGGAGCAGGAGAATCGCGTTTCGGGCAAAAGCTCTTCATCAAGAATGGTGATTAAGCCCTTCCTGATGAACGGCTTTTGCCCGAAATGTCGATTTGCCTGTTCCTCGGATACTGCCTGACCTGCTGTGCTTTGCCAGCACCACACTCTCGACTCTAATCTCCAGCATCTGCACTTATCAGGATAAACACAAGTGTGCCAAATTGTCACCAGTCAGCACAGTTGTTGCTACTGAAGGAAAGGGCACTAAGGTAATGCCATGGAGAAAGTAGTGGGGAGATATAGGCTCCCCAAGCTCCTGGTTTTTTCCAAAAAGGTCCTGGCTTAAATATTTATGTTTCCTATAAGTGAGTTGCATTCACAGGCAGGGATTCCTCTGCAAACAAAAGGAATTTATCATGTCTTGCATCTTTTCTTAAATTATCCAGGAACTTAGAGAATCCATACTACTCTGCTGCTTTCTCCATGGGAGTGCTTAGCCACACTATCAACTTGCTATAACCACTCCACACCCTTTTCTCCTGTAACATCAACTTCTGTGATCATTTGAAATTTGGCATTTATACATTTGTCCTGTTCAATAACACCTGATAATATGAGAATAATATGCCTATTAATGCAAGGTGAGATGGAAAATTAATGCTGTCTTGACAGAGTGTAAAAAAAAAGGTTGATATGATGGCAGGTGTAATTTTATCAAGCCCAGAATCATAACGGCAAATGTTTAGGAATGAAGGTTGCCTTTTTGTTGAGGGGCAATTTCATAATCATGGAGTAGTTTGGTTTGGGTGTGATTACATTTGAAAATATACTAATCATGATAGTACTCTGATGAATGCTATAGTCCAAATGTAGAATAAATTCTGAGTAATTTGTTTTTACATTAAAGTGAAAAGTGCAAGTCCTTAGCCTGAACACTTATAGTTTATGTCAGGTCAGCCATTGAATAAACTACAGCACTGCCAAAAATCTGCTTAAGCTGCAATTATTTACAAAAATTAATTAATTTTGTGGGATGTGGGTGTCGCTGGCTGGTTCAGCATTTATTGCCCATCCCTCATTGCCCTTTGGGAGGGTGCAAGTGAGCTGCCTTCTTAAACCACTGGGGTCAAACTGCTGTAGGTAGACCCTTAGGGAGGGAATTCTAGGATTTTGACCAGGAATTTCTTCCATATATTTGTGTTGTCATGATTGCCGAGGATAATGCACTGAAAATCAAACCCCCACTATTCCTGGACTCATCAGAAATATGAAAAAAAATTGATTCAACCACTGTATCATCCAACTTTACTGAATTGTCACATTCCTGCGAAAAGAATATGCACACCAGGTCTCTTCCAATAAAAGAAAAATAACTGTTGGCTGCAATCAAACTGTTTTTAACCAATGGCAAGAACAAAACATGAATGATAACTCTATAACTTAAGCTCTAACCCTTTTTAAAAATTCCTATACATAAGCATACAGGCAGATAAAAGGACAGGACAAGGCAGAAATATCACACTACGACTTTGTTGCAGTAGCAGTAGAAGTTATTAACTTGAATAACCTTTCCTCCCTTCCTTTCGCAAAGTATTCAGCAGTATTGCTAGAAACACGGATACACCCGAGGAGGCAAAAGTATCATGGCTAAATATTATTTGCGACATTTGCTAACTAATCATCAGTCCTAAATTTTAGACTTTGATACTCAAAATTGCATTTCTATTTAAATGCTGAGAAAAAAAATCCTCCTGTTTATTAGACATAACCTGATGAAAAAACTGAAAAATTAATGAGCAAAACGTTCTGGTTCTGGACTGTCTTCCACTGACTAGGTCATGTGACAACCTTCTGCAAGCTGTTGCAACTTAGTTTGTTTCTGCCTGTTGCATATCATTTTTAAAGAATAATATAGCTTACTGCATTGGTAGAAAGTTAGTGAAACTTACTTGCAAATTAAGTTTTATTAATGTGTACTAAAATTTCCTATCCAGCCCAAGATCTAGGAATGCTCCCCTTAATAAACTCTTTCTCTCGGAAACCATGTGGGTAGAAAAATTCCTTTGGGTATGAATCATGTATTCGCAGTTAGTACTGTATTCAGTTTCCAGTCAGCTGAAAAACAGCGGCAGGGTCCAGTAAGTCTGCCTTCATACAGAGTTCTTATGTATTTTACTCACCTGATTGAGGCTAGAAAGCAAGTGCAAGAGACATTTACCAGTGGTAATGAAGTAAATGCTTTCAAACCATTTTTGGTAGGATTTAATAAGTGAGACTTTGTTCAGTTTGTTATGTTCTGTAAAGTTAGAACTTGCTTCACACTAACCAAGCTTGGCAAGAACAGGCCATTGTACAAACGGAGAAACTCAGTCACAATGAGCAGGCCTGTGGCAGAGTTGTTGAATATGCTTAAAAGTACAGCTGTGGTAGCTTTATTATACTGAAGAAAAGTAAAGTATGCTGTCTGCACCACTAAGTAAATTCACTGTTTGATGATGTGTTGCTTGTTGCTGACTTATGCGATTTCCTAATTCCTTGTGCTAGTCGTCTTCCTCCTGAAACCTAGTAAGGATTCTGAGCTCTCAGATCCATTCCTTTCCCATGGAGGCTGAAATATGTAAATTGCTTAGCGGCTTGTGTTGAGAGTAAAATGATGTAAAAGAAAAGTCCCTGACCCAGGCCAGTAAGGGAGTTGATTTGCTCCTGTGGAGAGAAATGTGTCTGTGAAAATGAGGGATAGAAATGGCAAGATTAGGGAACTATGGATGACAGGTAAAATTGTGAGACTAGCTAAGAGGAACAAGGATGTGTACGTAAGATCCAGGTGACTGAAGACAAATGAAGCTTTGGAAGAATATTAGGAATGTAGGACCAATCTGAAGCAAGGAATTAAGAGGGCTAAAAGGGGTCATGAGATATCCTTAGCGAGCAAGGTTAAGAAAAGCTCCAAAGCCTTTTATTCATATGTAAAGAGCAGGAGGATACCTCGGGAAAGGGTTGGCCCACTCAAGGACAAAGGAGGAAAGTTATGTGTGGAATCAGAAAATGGGTGAGATTCCTAATGAATACTTTGCATCGGTATTCACCGAGGAGAGGGACATGATGGATGTTGAGGTTAGGGATAGATCTTTGATTAATTCAGGTCAAGTCAGCATGAGGAAGGAGACAGTGGGGTTTTAACAGATATCTTTGCAGCATCCTTGAAAACAGTGGCGGCCCCAGAGGACTGGAGAATTGCTAATGTTGTCCACTTGTTTAAGAAGGGATAATCCAGATAATTACAGACCAGTGAGCCTAATGTCAGTGGTAGGGAAGCTGCTGGAGAAGATACTAAGGGATAGGATATATACCCATTTGGAAGAAAATGGGCTTATCAGTGATAAGCAGCATGGTTTTGTGCAGGGAAGGTCATGTCTTACCAACTTAATAGAATTCTTTGAAGAGGTGACAAAGTTGATTGATGAGGGAAGGGATGTAGATATGTACATGGACTTGCATGGGGTCCAGGGTGTTCTAGCTAGATGGATAGGGAACTTGTTGGGCAACAAGAGACAGAGTAGTAGTGGAAGGGAGCTTCTCAAAATGGAGACCTGTGACCAGTGGTGTTCCACAGGGATCCATACTGGGACCACTGCTATTTGGGATATACAAAACTGGTTTGGAGGAAGGTGTAGGCTGCCTAATTAGCAAGTTTGCAGATGACACTAAGATTGGTGGAGTAGCAGATAGTGAAGCAGACTGTCAGAGAACACAGCAGAATATTGATAGATTGGAGAGTTGGGCAAAGAAATGGCAGATGGAGTTCAATCCGGACAAATGCGAGGTGATACGCTTTGGAAGATGCAATTCCAGAGCAAGCTATACCGTAAATGGAAAAGCCCTGGGAAAAATTGATGTACAGAGAGATCTGGATGTTCAGGACCATTATTCCCTGAAGGTGGAAACACAGTTCAAGAAGGCATACGGCATGCTTTCCTTCATCGGACGGGTAGTGAGTTCAAGAGTTGGCAGGTCATGTTACAGTTGTCTAAGACTTTGGTTCGGCCACATTAGGAATACTGTGTACAGTTCTGGTCGCCACATTACCAAAAGGATGTGGGTGCTTTGGAGAGAGTGCAGAGGAAATTCGCCAGAATGTTGCCTGGTGTGGAGGGCACTAGCTACGAGGAGAGGTTGAATAGATTACGATTATTTTCATTGGAAAGGAGGATGTTGAGGGTGGACCTGAGTGAGGCCTAAAAAAATCATGAGAAGTATAGACAAGGTGGATAGCAAGAAACGTTTTCCCAGAGTGGAGGACTCGATTACTAGGAGTCATGAGTTCAAAGTGAGAGGGGAAATGTTTAGGGGAGATAATACGTGGAAAGTTCTTTACGCAGAGGGTGGTGGGGGCCTGGAATGCGTTGGTAGCGGAGGTGGTAGGAACGGGAACGATAGTGCCATTTAAGATGTATCTAGACAAATACATGAATGGGCAAGGATACAGATCCTTAGAAAATAGGTGGCAGATTTAGATAGAGGATCTGGATCGGCGCAGGCTTGGAGGGTTGAAGGGCCTGTTTCTGTACTGTAATGTTCTTTGTTCTTTGATTTATTTTTGGTGAGGAGAGAAAAAAATTGGTGTTGTATAATGTCCCTCCCAGCAATAGAATTCTTTGTTGATGGGGGCAGGCTGAACTGTAATGTAAAGACATGTTAATATTTTGGATGTGCACCTCTCACCTTCAAAGGAAGTAAAGAAAAATGAGATGTGCAGTATGCCATGACCGTTTTACCAATGAGGTGAAAGCTAAGTCAAAGATCCTGAAATAAAACAAAAAACTGTGGATGCTGGAGATCTGAAACAAAAACAGAAATTGTTGGAGAAACCTAGCAGGTCAGGAAAGAAAACAGCGTTATTGATTTGGATCCAGTGACTCTTCACTGAACCTGAAACGTCGACTGTGCTTTCTGTCGTCAGATGCTGTCAGACCCTGCTGAATTTCTGTTTCTGATTCAAGGTTCCTGAAGCTTATTATGGAGAGACAATCAATAAATTAGCTAGTTTGCAAGTCCAACTTTTAAAATGACACTGAGGTGAAGGCTTGTGGAGCAGTGTAAAGACAAGTAAAATACTGACCTCTATGCAGATAGCTAAAGAAGGAAACAAAATAAATAATTGAAAAGATAATGCCAAGTGGACAGGAGAAGTTGGCAACAAAATGCAGAGGGAGACGGCCCAGAGCTGAGG
Organism: Chiloscyllium plagiosum; assembly: GCF_004010195.1. Taxonomy (NCBI): domain Eukaryota; kingdom Metazoa; phylum Chordata; class Chondrichthyes; order Orectolobiformes; family Hemiscylliidae; genus Chiloscyllium; species Chiloscyllium plagiosum. The sequence continues at coordinate 28,175,155 of NC_057747.1, forward strand.
AAGTTACTGTTATAGCTAAAAGGCTGGGAGTGGCTAAGTGAAAGATGGGTAGATTAGTGTAGGTTGTGTTCAACCTGTATGAAAAAGCTCAAACTCAGTTTAAGGTTAGACAGAAATGGATTGGAGTTGGGGATCTAGACCGATTACACGGGTGAAAAAAATGGAAATGCTCACTTTTAGGTTCCTGGGTGAAAAGGAAGCAGCATATTGAAGCACAAAACAATGCTGTGGTTTGGGCCAAATGTTCAAATCCTTCCGACAGTGTGTTGTCTGGACTTCTGGAAAACAATTTCATGTGTGGCAGTAATGATGCTCGGAGGCTAGTGGGATCGTGATTAAGACTAAGATTACATTTGGTGACGAGTAGTGAAAACAAAAATTGTTTTGGCAATTTAGGAAGAGAGGCGACTTGATAGAGGTGTACAGGGTGATGAGAGGCATAGATAGAATAGATAGCCTGAGACTTTTCCCCAGGGCAGAAATGGCTATCAAAAGGTGTCATAACCTTAAGGTGATTGGAGGAAGGTATAGGGGAGGTGTCAGAGGTAGGTTCTTTACTATCACCACTAGCTGTGCACTCTACACACCCACCACTCTCTGAGTAGAGTTAGAGACATTAGGGACAATTAAGCGACTGCTGGACATGCACATGGATGGCAGTAAATTGAGGGGTGTGTGGGTTAGGTTGATCTTAGATTAAGATTAATGCTTGGCACAACAGTACTATGCTGTACTGTTCTATGTTCTAAAAAACCGTGTTTCTCAAAACCTGGTGTGCAAAGTGAAGTCATATTGAGAGTAAAACGATTTAAAAAAAAAGACCCTGACCCAGGCCAGTAAGGGAGTTAATTTTCTTTTTAGTGAGGAGAGTAACAATTGGTTTTCTATAATGTCTTTCACAATAGCAAAATATATACACAGTAGATGCTAGAGCTAGAATAATTAGAAAAAGCATATTTGGGAGAAGCGTATCTTGCTAGATGTAATGATTTGTAGATTTGTCGTATTCTACATTTGCAGAGTTGTGTTTTACTAGTTGATGGTACACATTTGGAGATGTGCATTTGTGCAACGTACAATTGTTGCTTGCCATAGTGATGAAATCTCTGTGATAACTTTCACTTTTGAAGAGTAGACATTGCAGCACATTACATGAAACTATGTAGGAAGTGGCAAGCTGAAATTGTATCAGAGAGAGTCAATTACTGTCAAAATCAGCGAGGCAGAATTAGAGCAGCAGGCTGCAACTTTAACTTATTGGGTGAGTCAGGATGGCTGTGACTTTCTTAGTTCCTAATGTGGTGCAGATGAATGGCAATTTCAGACAGATTTGGATTTTTTTACTGTCTCATTGGTGAAACTATGAGATGGCCACAGTTAAATAACATGAGTGAACAAAATGAATAACAAATCTCTTATGCTGGGGAAAGAACTGTTTACCCTCTTGATCTCACAGAGGATGAGAGAGGAGAAATTGTGAAGATCTTGAAGAAACAGTTTGAATTCTCTCTATGAAGAAATCTTTGCAGAAGGGACTGCAGAAGAGTACAAGTTGTAAATATTGTGGGGGACACCGCACCAAGTAAAAGGAAGCATGCTCAGTATAGGGCAGGCTGTGCTTAAACTGCAAGAAGCTGGATAACTTTACACAGAAGTGTTCAGCAGCAAGAAGCAAAGTAAGCCAGTAAGCTAGAAAAAAGATCAGATGATTCTGACAAATCGCTCTATCCCATATGGCAGGTTGATCTTGTTGAGTCCAAAGGCGAAAATTGCTCGCTCCTGTTAGAAAGATGATTGTGGAAGGCAAGCATTAAATGAACATAGAGTGTCAAGTAGACACTTGTGCTTTTTGCAACATCATGAGCTTCGCAGACCCGTGCAAAGTAGCTCAAGAATGTGATGTAAAAATGCAGCTCTTGAAGGTAAAGTTGAGGCTATGGGATGGAACGATACTCATCTCAAAAGGACAAGTGAAGTTGAGAGCCAAAGAAATGAATAAACTCAGCAGTTCAGAGAACAGGCATTAAGCAAAACCCATTAATTATTGCTGAAGCAAGTCTGAACCTTGGACTGATAACCGAAATGGAAGAAATTGGAAGCATTTTGATTGCCACCAAAACAATGACTGCTGAGCAGATACTAAAAGATTACAAACATGTTTTTACAAGTCTCCAAATTCTTCATAGTGAATATCATCTTGAAGTAAATGGGTTTCTAAGATCAACTCAGCACCGACCATGAAGAATTCCAATTCCTGGCAAGTCTAGCTTAGAAGACAAGATAGAAGAATTAGAATTAAAAAAAGGAATAGTCAAGGAGTGTCAATGTCTCGAGACTTCATTAGCAGTATGATAGCTGGGAATAAAAGCTTGGAGACTTCATCCATCCTTTCATCCAAAGGAATATCAATAAGACTTTGAGGAGATCTCATTATCCCGTGCTAACCAATGATGATATTTTGCAACAACTCACAAAGGCAAGATCTTTGCTACTATTGATGCTTGATGTTTATTGGTGGATGAAGCTGGATGGAAGTTGCAGTTCACTGACTAGATTTAGGACGCCATTTGGCACATACAGATTGCTGCACATGTTTTTGGGATTTCTACTGCCCTGGAAGAATACCAACTAAGACACCATGTGGTAGTCAGTGACGAACCTGGAATGGAATCTGTTGTGGATTATCTGTCAGTTTATCGATGCTGGGATATGATGGCTGAAGCAATCACAGACCATAGTCAGAGTCTAGTGTGATTATTAGAGAGTTTACCAGAGAAACCTGAAGCTTTCACGAAAAAGGTGCTATTGGAAATTTCTGAAATCAAGTACATAGGTCATGTACTGACAGCACAAAGGCTGTCCTGACAAGGTGTGAGCTGTGGCAGAGATGTAGCATCCTACGTATGGGAAAGCTGTGTAACAATTTGTTGGACTCTTGAACTAAGTTTTTACTTAAAGTGCCATCAGGTGTGACATTCTGCAGGTTGTGTACTAGTACTAGGGCACAGAATGCGAAGCAACTTTCATTTAAGTAAAGCAATGAGCAACAACAGCTTAACACATTCTGGAAATCATCAAATTAACAGAGACAATAAATCTGACAGATCTGCATCTTTGTCAAGCACTCGTGATGGGAATGAAACTCCCCAGTGAAAGGATGGGTATATGAATAGGAAGGGTTTGGAGGGATATGGGACTAGATTGGGTTGGGATATCTGGTCAGCATAGATGAGTTGGACCAAAGGGTCTGTTTCTGTGCTGTACATCTCTATAACATCATCACAAGAATGAGCAAATACTACGCAAACCATGAATGCCAACTTGTCCATGTGCCTTTAAAAGACCTGATCAATTTAAAGATTTTGTAGGAAATGAACGTTCAGAGACTGGTGAAAGTGGGACTGACAGGAATTAACACATTACTCATGAATTATAGGTTTCCTTAATTATATATGTAGAGTAATTTATAATGACAAATAGGGCACAAATTCTCTTTATGACAAGGAGGTGTTTGGAGAAATGCACCTTCGCTTCCAATATCCTGACCCTGACCCTGACCCTAACATTTTCGTAAATTATAGAATTGTGCCTTGCTATTGTCTTAACAAATGCTGGAACTTGCTTTTTGTTTGGAAAAGTATTCACTGAAACACAACAGACTGCACTTGTCAGACTTTGCCCCAGTCTCATGTGGAATACTTCACTGATTCAGTGCTCCTTTTTACAACTCGGCTGAGTTGGATGTGGTTGGGTAAGATCATTTTGCCCTGAAATTTAAATTCAGTAACAGTCAGCTTTACCTGCACTCACTGACCCTCAGACAAAAACTAGTAGTTTCAAACTGGGCAAATTATTGTGTAGAGTTCTGGTCACCACACTCAGAAGGATGTGGATGATTTGGAGAGGGTGCAGAAAAGGTTCACCAAGATGTTGCCTGGTATGGGAGATTTTACTATGAAGAAAGGTTGGATAGACTAGGTTCGTTTTCACTGGAGTGCAGAAGGTTGAGGGGGCTACCTGATAGATCTCTAGGGTCATAGAGATGTACAACGTGGAAACAGACTTTTCAGCCCAGCTTATCTATGCTGACCAGATATCCTAAACTAATCTAGTCCCATTTTCCAGCACCTGGCCCATATCCCTCTAAACCCTCCCTATTCATATACCCATTCAGATGCTTTTTAAATGTTGTAATTGTACCAGCCTCCACCACTTCCTATGGCAGCTCATTCCATACACACACCACCCTCGATGTGAAAAAGTTGCCTCTTATGTCCCTTTTAAATTTTTCCCCTCTCTCACCCTAAACCTATGTCCTCTAGTTCTGGAAAAGGGAAAGTACCTTTTTTTTCCCATCATGATTTTATAAACCATTTTGTAAGATTGTGAATGGCATGGATAGGATGGAAAGTATAAGGCTTTTTCCCAGGATGGAAGGGTCAATTAATAGGGTCACCGGTTCAAGGTGCGGGATTGGGGGGGATGTTTAAAAGAGATGTGCAAGGCAAGTTTTTCACACAAAGGGTGGTGAGTGCCTGGAACGTGCTGCCAGAGGTGGGGGTGGAAGCAGACACAATGGCAGCATTCAAGAAACACCTGGACAAACACATGAAAAGGAAGGGAACAGAGGGATCCCGGATCCAGTAAGTGAAGACAGTTTTAGTATAAAAGAACAGAATGTGTTGGCGCAGGCATGGAGGGCCGAAGGGCCTGTTTCCTGTGCTGTATCGTTCTTTGTTCTTAGTTCTCAAATCATGAAATGAGGATATTTCAGGGCTGCATTCTCAAAGGTGCAATCTTTGACATTGTTCTGGTCTGATTGCCTGTTTGTGTGGGTTTTGGGAGACCCATATTTCTGAAAAGGAAAGATGTACTTCCTGTGTCTAGACTAATATCCTTCTGCAAGCAAAACTGTCAAGTAGTTAACTGGCCATTTATGTTATTGTATTTTCTCGGATCTTGCTGCACACAAACTGGCTTCTTTATGTCATTGGTGGGATGTGGGCATCTTCTGGCTGCAACGGCATTTATTGTCCAAAGGGGCGTTAAGAGTCAACCGCATTGCCCTGGGTCTCAAGTCACGTGCAGGCCAGATCAGGCAAAGATCTTCCTTAAAGGATGTTAGTGAACTAGACAGGTTTTCTTTGTCAGAAGTTGTCAAGCCAATCATTTTTTATGATGAAGGAATTAATGAGGGGAATAAGATACTTAAGTGTATAATAAGATTAGACTCTTTAATTCCAGGTGTTTTTAACTGAATTTAAATTCCAGCATTTGCCATGGGATTTAAATCTGTGTCCTAGAAGATTACCTGGGTGTCTGGATTAAAGTTCCAGCGATAGTACCATTAGGTCATCACCTTTTCATAAACTCGAATACTTAATAAACTGTCATTGGCTTTGTTGCATCCTTGGACTATTCTGAGCATCTGGAAGTTTGTTCTTTTGCCTTTTAAAATTGGGAGCCTGTTGTAGGATGCAAATTTGCTTTTGAATATTAAATAGCTCACAGTTGCTAAAATATTAGTTTTAAAATTAGATTCATGACCATAATATCAGACAAAATGAGGGAAAGCAGCTATGTTTGAGGATGCAGTTGTAAAACTGCAGAATAAATTACTTTGGTTATGGAGCAGGGACAAACAAGTCATAAATTAAGTATGTTGCACAAAGATGTGAAGTATTACACAAGTTGAGACAATGTAAGAGATGAATGGAACTGAATAATACAACGACAGTTAGAAAGAAACCTGACAATAATAAAAGGCAAGTCAATTTTTATGTCTAGACAACATAATGAAGGAATTACTGAAGGGAATAAGATACTTAAGTATATAATTCAAAGATTAGGATACAGGTTTAGATTAATTTTATTGAAACTTTATAACCATAGGTAAGATTATGCTTAAATAACTGTCTTGCAATTTGATTATGTCACAAAAAAAATGTATCTGAAAATGTGTAGGAGGTAGTATCAACGGATACTAAATATGAAGAAAATGAGCTCTCTGGAAAGCAAAGAACAAAAAGAAATTCACCCAGGCTTCTTAGAACCTTTCAAACTCGTGACCACCATCGAGATGGACTAGGACAGCAGATACATGGGCATACCACCAACTGTCATTACCTCTTCACGTCACTCACCATCCTTATTTGGAAATATATCACCATTCCTTCAGTGTCACTGGATCAAAATCTTGGGACTCCCTTCCTAACAGCATTGTGGGTGTAACTACAGCAGATGGATCGTAATAATTTAGGGTGGCATTGCGGCTCAGTGGTTAGCACCTGCTGTCAGGGACTCAGGTTCGATTCCACCCTCAGATTACTGACTGTCTGTGTGGACTTTGCACGTTCTCCACGTGTCTGCATGGGTTTCTTCTGGCTTTCTCCCACAGCCCAAAGATGTACAGATTAGACAGATTGGCCATGTTACACTGTCCCTACTGTCCAGGGATGTGCAGACTCGGTGGATTAGCCTTGGGAAATGCAGAGCTCCAGGAATAGGGTAGGGGATTTGGATCTGGGTGGGATGCCCTTCGGAGGACTAGTGTGGACTCGATGGGCCAAACAGCCTGCTTCTGCACTGTCGGGATTCCAGGATTCTATGAGTTCAAGAAAGCATCTCACCACTACCTTCTCAAGGATAACTAACAATGGCTAATAAATGCTCGTCCAGCCAGTGATGCCACTGCCCACAGCCTTGCATAAAAATATCACCACATATCTCAAAAGTGTCACCAGGCTTCACTTACAGTTTGAGATACTTTGTAAAATGTAGTGATTGTGATGTCGGAACATGCAGCAAGATTGCACAAATAGTTATGAGGCAGATGGGTACTTAGTTTGTTTTTGGTGGTGTGAGTGAGTGAGCTATGTTGATTAGCTCTTTACTGTGAAATGAGATGGTTCAAATGGTTTGATGGTGGCCTGTTGAAGTGTGTAATGTGTTCAAACGTTGCAGATTGTCAAAGGTTGCATGTTCTATTAAAATAATTCATATCCTGACTTATCAGAACCTGTCCACTCTCCACAGGCGCATCAGGAGTGTGACTGGATGAGTGCAGCTCCAAGAACTTTCCAGCTTGATGCCATTCAGTACAAAACATTCTGCTTGGTTTGCACCTGATCCACCACTTCAGGGTGTTGTCCCCACCATAGTTGCACAGTTTCTGCACTGTGGACCATCTAGATATTTTCCAATCAACCTTTTCAGCGATGTAATTGCACACTCTGGTGGAGGTGAGACTTGAACCCGGGCCTCTTGGTTCAGAGGATGGGATACGACCACTGTGCTGGAAGATCTCCTACCATCTACAATAGCACTGCAATAACTCACTCAGGTCCATTCATTGCATCTTCCAAACCTGTGACCTCTATTGCCTGGAAGCGCATTCAACTTCTCTTTAGACAGCCCTGAGTGAATTTGCCTCCCCCTCAGAGACAGGCAAAAGATTGGGTTTTTTTTCCAAGTCCCACCCATATTAACTTGGAAGTAAACTGCCATTCCTTCACTGTCACTGTGTCAAAATCCTGGATCTCTCTTTCTAAGCATACTCAAACTGAGCTTTGATGTGAATCCTATGATACAACACCAATTTTTGACTCCCAAGTAAATGTCTTTTCATTTGTCACTAACTAGATGAAAGAACGTGCTATTGTCTTTAGTCTTTGGGCTTTTTTTTAGAGCTTGTTTTATAGATCTATTGTCTGATGTATAGAATCATTACAGTGCAGAAAGAATTTGGCCTGTCATCTTTATAAGAGCAATTCACCAAGTATCAATTCCCTGCCCTCTCATGATAGTCCTGCAAACATTTTCTTTTCAACTGAGCAAATGCTATTTTGACAGTTTCCTTCTTACTCTCAGGCAGTTTGTTGTAGATCTTATCCACTTGCTGCATTAAAAAAAAACTTCCTTCTTTTGACAATGTTGTTGGCCTTTACATGGCCTGTGAAATGGCTTTAGAAGCCAGTTAGTTCTGTCACACAATTACCACATTTTGAAATAAAGAATGAAATCAGGTGGAAGCCTTGGTGTTGTGCTCAAAACTGGAAATGACACAGATAAACCCAACAAATTCCTCTTTACCAAGACTAGGGAGTTTGTGCCAAAATCAGGAAAGCTGCTCCGTAGACCAGTAGACCAGCAGCCTTACATGGCATGTACAGTGTGACTCTGTCATAGAGATGTACAGCATGGAAACAGACCCTACAGCCCAACCCATCCATGCCGACCAGATATCCCAACCCAATCTTGTCCCACCTGCCAGCACCTGGCCCATATCCCTCCAAACCCTTCCTATTCATATACCCATCGCCTCCTAAATGTTGCAATTGTACCAGCCTCCACCACTTCCTCTTGCAGCTCATTCCATATATGTACCACCCTCTGTGTGAAAAGTTGCCCCTTAGGTTTCTTTTATATCTTCCCCTCTCACCCCAAACCTATACCCTCTAGTTCTGGACTCCCCGACTCCAGGAAAAAGACTTTGTCTATTTACCCTATCCCAGACTAACCTTAGGAATTCCTTGTTGCAATGAAGGAACTGATCCTGCAGAGGTGGCAGCACAGTGGTGTAGAGTTGGGAGGCAGTTGTTCTGGGAATCTGTTGGCTCCAGGGTAACATTCCCTCAAAGCTGCGTGCGTAGCCATACCAACGTTTCACAAATGCCAATCATCATCAGCATGCCAATCGTAGCATTAACTTCCGGTTTTGGAAGTTGATGCCATGCATGCACCTTGGTGCTAGTAAGAAAATGAGAGAACATTGCTTCAAGCCATATGAATCAGGTCAAACATGGTCAAGAAAGCTTTCTAGTAATTATTACCAATCAGCGTCACTCCTTCAGCTGATGAATCTATCTTTCTCCATGTTGTACACCAACTAAAAGTTGCATTGAGTGTAACAACGGCAGAAAGTATACTTTGAGTGGGTGCTTCCATGTCCATCATCAGGAGAAGAACGCACTGGTCAAAATCGAGCTCCATTTAAAGACCAGTCAGACCAGTATGCCTAATTCATCAATTTTGCTTGTTTTTCCTTCTGGGCAACAAGGGGGAAAACCCTACATGACCTCGTCCTACCAGTCTGCCCAATACCGATGCATCTGCCCATGACAATAGGAGTCACCATCACACAGGTCCTTGAGGAGATAGAGTCCCATCTTCAGATTGAGAATACACCACCTGCGCCCAATCCCCCCCAAAAATGTGGAATTGTATTCAACCATAGTCTGTAACCTCATGTTCTGGCTTAAGCCCTGCTCCACTGTTTCGATCAAGCCAGATGGTCAAGTTGGTTTAATGAAGAAAGCAGGTAGGCATGCCAGGAGCAATACTATGCATGTTCAAAAATAAGGTGTCAACCTTGTGAGGCTACAACACAGAATTGCCTCTGCATCAAAGCATAAACAGTACGCAATAGGCAGGGCTAAATTATTCCATAACAAATAGGTCAGATCCAAGCTCTGCTACATCCAGTCATGGATGATGTTGGATAATTAAACAGCGAACAGAAGAAGGAGAATCCATGGATATCTCCAATCTCACTGATGGGGGAGCCCAGCACATCAGTGTTAAAGACCAGGTTAAAGCATTCACATCCATCTCAGCCAGCAGTGCCAGGTGAATAATCTGTCTCTGCCTCCTCCTGAGGCCCTCAGCATCACAGACATAACTGTTTCCAGTGAATTCAGTTTATTTCACATGATATCAAGAAATAGTTGTCGGCATTGGACATTGCAAATGCAATGTGCCCTTCTATGGAGAAGGAAAGCAACTTTGCTCAGAAATCCCATAAACGAATTAGGGAACTCACTGTCTCAAGTATTGAATCTCTCTTTTAGTTGCCTTTATTAGACATACTGATAAAGTTACTGCTTTTACTAATTATGCTTCTCTAAAATATTTGCAAAATCTATTTTATATCAAAATTGCGATGTGGATGTAAGTTGTTGTCAGTAGTCACACAAATTCCAGCCTCCAGCTCTGATTACAATTTTAAAACATTACCTCCATCACATAATCACTTGTTGGTCTTCACAGTTAAATGAGTCTATATTTTCTGGCACACTCTGCCTGTTTGACCATACTGCACATTTGACACCGAGGAGATGGGGGTGTTGAAGACCCTTCCTCAGAACTGGATTCAAAATGTTAACTGTGTTGATTCTTCACAGGTGCTGCCAGACCTGCTGTTTCTCCAGCATATCATGCTTTTGTTTGTTTCTAGCTTCTAATAACATTCCTGTCAAGTTTTTTTTTCACAAGTGGTGCTATAATTGACTTTTATAACATCTTTTTGGAAAGGCTTTCCACAATCTTTGCCTTTAGGTTGTTGTTTGAAAACTCATTACTGTTCTACATTGCCATGGTTGTTAATTACCTCATGATAAATAATGTCTCTAGTTATTGATAGGTTGGAATGAAACTCTTTGTAGTTAGTTTTCACAGTTTTCAGTCAGAGAAATCACACAGCTTTCCTGAATTGGATTTGCTGTTGAATTCTCTGGAGTGTATTTCAGCAGTCAAGCTTCAGTTGCTTGATTATTCTGGTTTGCAATTATTTTTCTGACTTCGGGTGTCAGCGACCCTGACAAAGCAATGTTTACTGTTCTCCTTTTAGATCCTGAAGGTATAAACAGTCAAACATGAAGCTTGAAGCTGGAATTCTATGTCAGTCAAACTGGATCAGTATGCCTGTTGCCAAAAGGCAGCAGTAAACTAGTAAAATTCTTGTGGTAAAAACAATGACTGCAGATGCTGGAAACCAGATTCTGGATTAGTGGTGCTGGAAGAGCACAGCAGTTCAGGCAGCATCCAAGGAGTTTCAGGCAAAAGCCCTTCATCAGGAATAAAGGCAGTGAGCCTGGAGCGTGGAGAGATAAGCTAGTGTTTCGAGGCAGAAGATGAGGCATTCTTCCTCCAGGCGTCTGGTGGTGAGGGAGTGGCGGTGAAGGAGGCCCAGGACCTCCATGTCCTCGGCAGAGTGGGAAGGGGAGTTGAAATGTTGGGCCACGGAGCGGTGTGGTTGATTGGTACGGGTGTCTCGGAGGTGTTCCCTAAAGCGCTCTGCTATGAGGCGCCCAGTCTCCCCAATGTAAAATTCTTGTGACAATCTCACAGTTTTCATGGTTTTAGCCCTCAAGTTACCAGGTCATTGGAATCTGATTTTTCAATTTCCCATCGTCAGGTTTGAACTCAAGAAGACTGGGTTCCGAGTCCAGTACCATAATCATGAGGCTACAAAACCTGTAAAAAACCAATTATATGTGTTCTGCATCATTCATCCATTCCATAGAATCTTCCACCTTCCCCATAAAATGTTATGATTAACAGCAACCAGGGCACTGAATTTCTCATGGCGAGTAAACAGGAGTATTAAACTGAAAGAACTGCAGATGCTGTAAATCAGAAATAAAAACTAAAATTGCTGGAAAAGCTCAGCATAACTAGCAGAATCTGTGGGGAGGAATCAGAGTTATGTTTTGGGTCCAGTGACCCGTTCTGAGTAAGGGTTTTTGAGTCAGAAGTCAAATATTGTTGTTGTAGGGCTGGTATTTGTCATTCTATTGCTCACCCCTCCAATTTGATCATAATAGAGGTGTAGATAAAATCTTATGTCAACATCGCTTTCCCTTTCTGTATCTGAGATCTATTCTGGATTTTCAGTCATTCATTAATGATACATAGCGTTTAACTTAATAATGCATAGCAATCACCAGATTATTTTAAGTGTCTGAGTCGGTGTTTGAAAAGAAGGAGTTCCCTAGTTCTTCTAAGTTGGCTAAGAATGTCACTCTTAAATGTATACAGGATGGCATTTTTTGAACAAATGCATTAAGATTTAACAACTTTGCCTTTCAAAATAATCCAATTTGTTTTGTGTTTGTGGCGGTGTCAATCTGTGCAACTGAAACACAACTATCTCACTTTGTTGTCGAGCACACACTAAATAAAATCCTTTATAATGGTCCTGTCAGGCCTATTTTTTTGGAATCCAATATTACTTCAAGGTGGTCAGGTAATTTTAAACAAATAGCAATTGTAAATTCCTTTAGGCTATGCTCCTTTTCAAGCACAAGACAACATGACTTGACCAACTACAGAAAACATAAATGGTCAGGAAGGGACTCTTGAATATGCCTTCCTTTGTGATACATTAAATTTATGAAGAAGCTTTTAGATCAAGCCTGTGATGTTCTGTGAATTGTAATGGAAAATTGATGTAACAATAATATCAAAGGAAATATTATTCCTCATGTTTTTTTAATGACATCTTCTTCAGAGGCATGTGAAAGTATGGCTCATCTGGAACGATCAGAGAGAGGAACGAGGAGCCAAGGATTCTGGAGGAAAAGATATCCACGTTGGAATGGACAGGAGCAGTATCACCATGGCAACAGCGAAACACAAAGGTATGGTTTCCTATAAAGACAGTAAAAACATCTTGGAGGGACAAAGCTAGGTTTTCTTTTTGATACTTTTTTCTACGTTCAGTTAAAACTGAAATGCAAACAGAAAAACCCCATTAGAGAGGAAGGTAGTCACTGTTTGAAATAGAACTTGAGCTCAGCTCATGCAGTGCCATCTTGCTGTTTTGGTGTTGATTGTAAATTGTATGATCCAGTATTGAGTTTTTTGGAAAGTGAACAGAATCAAAGCCCATGTAAAAATTGGGGTCAGTGTGCTTTCCTACTTGTGTCATTTACAGATGTCCAGTTTCTTGTCAATTATTTTTAAAGTATGGGATGACTTCTCAGAATCAGCATCATGTTGTTAATGGCAGGATGGGAATTTGCATCAAGCATACATTCAATAAAAGATATTCACAAGGATACCATCAACTTATAACTGTTTCCATTCACTTGAAGGACTAAATGTAGTTGTTGGTTCATTTGGAGCAAAATGTTGACAGTACATTTGAGATTTATTTTTGTTGCACTATTTTTGAAAGCAAACAGTAATACAGTTGTCCTGCACTGTACATTGCAATTACTTCTTCTACATAGTGTTTTACACTGTTCTTCTAACCATTAGTTTGGCTGCAAGAACGATCCAAGGTGTCTGGTCTTCTGCATCTTTTACCTTTTATGTTCTCTGTGACAAAGGACTGGCCTTTTGTCGACATGTGCTCACAGCAACTGAATGACGGATCTGGTATGGGAACTAATAGGTGCAAACACAGTGTTCTGTAAATCTTTTAATTTGGCCTTTCATAATCTGTGAGGAAAAATCAAATAAGAGGCTATTTCACTTCTCCACATCTGAAATGCTGCAATCAGACTGCTTTAATACTTGTTTCTGTTTTCAGAAGGCAAAGTGTAATGGTGATGTCTAATCTGACGAGATGTATGCTGTGTTATTTGAACATAGACACAACCGGGGCCCTGAGAGGCATGTACGTTTGCATGCAGTTGCTTTTCTGCAGGTGTTTAAATTGAATTGCAATAGAAGGAGTCACGAATTGCTTGTCTGAGATGAAGTTTGACATGGAGGGTCACTCAGAGGCCCCTGAGGTCCTTCATCGAAAGTATGCTATAATGCTTTGAAGCACAATGTAATGAGGATCCAGCAAAGTTTTAGGAGTTTATATTTCTTGCAATGATTCTAATAAGGTAGCAGTTGAGAACACAGAAATGTTTGTTGTCACCATCTTCTTTGAAAAACATGTAACTCTTTGATAGTCTGAGACACACACACACCCCATGCACATGCTCACACTCACACTCACATACACACACCACACACACACGCGTACACACACACACGCGTACACACACAAACGCGCGCACACACGTGTACACACACACGCGCACCCACATGCGCACACACACGTATACACACACACACGTACATACACGCGCGTATACACACACGCGTGCACATACACACGCGTACACAAGTATATATACACACACACACACACACACACACGGGTGCGTGCACACACAAACACAGATGAGCTTTATGTTGCTTATATGTTGCCTTCCCATATAAATTGAACAGTGAGAATTCTAAAAAAAACTTCCTATTATGATCACAGTAGGTGACTGCATATTTCATTTTACATGCTACGATTTGGGGCATTTGTCTGCTCAAACCATGCGTTGATTTGTTTTGAAAAAGCATTTCATTTAACTTATTGACAAGTGTTCACAGAAGAGGAGGTGATTTTCAACTACTGCCATCCCTATTAACATTCACTTAAATAATTGTCAGCACTTACCACATTCTAAGACTTGACTTGCAGCTAGTATTTATTACTAATCCCATGGAAATTTGATATATTACCAGCAGTCATTTACACTCAAATATCAATGTAAAAAGGACTTTGAGACACAATTTTAAATTATATGCAGCTCAAACAGTAAAGTAGTTCAAGCTATTTCTAATTCTATAAAACTTATGTCTGCTTGACTGATAGCAAGTACATGCTTCCTTTATATATTTCATTCATAAATGTCAGCCAGAAGTTGCTTGCAATAAAGCTGTTAAATCATTCCAACATTGTACTGTAGGTAGTGCCATGTTTATATAAATAGCTAACTTAAACAAAAGAATTAGCTGGTATGTTTCTGATACTTACAAAGTTGCTTTGAGCAACAAGACCTGGCTTTCTTGTACCTTAATCATTCTCTGAAATAACCCTATATGCTGTATGTTATTCACAGAATCGTGAGAGTACATAGAACATTACAGCGCAGTACAGGCTTTTCGGCCCTCGATGTTCCGCCGCCCTGTCATACCAATCTGAAGCCCATCCCACCTGCACTATTCCATGTACATCCATATGCCTGTCCAATGACGACTTAAATGCACTTAAACTTGGCAAATCTACTACCGTTGCAGGCAAAGCATTCCATACCCTTACTACTCTCTGAGTAAAGAAACTACCTCTGACATCTGAATTATACCTGTCTCCCCTTACTTTAAGTTGTGTCCCCTCATATTTGCCATCCCCATACTTGGAAAAAGGCTCTCCCTGTCCACCCTATCTAACCCTCTGATTATCTTGTATGTCTCTATTAAGTCACCTTTCAACCTTCTTCTCTCTAACGAGAACAGCCTCAAGGCCCTCAGCCTTTCCTCGTAAGACATTCCTTCCATACCAGGCAACATCCTAGTAAATCTCCTCTGCACCCTTTCCAAAGCTTCCACATCCTTCTTATAATGCGGTGACCAGAACTGTATACAATTCGCTAAGTGTGGCCGTACCAAACCTTTCTACAGCTGCAGCATAACCTCCTGGTTCCGGCACTCAATCCCTCTATTAATAAAGGCCAAAACACTGTATGCCTTCTTAACAACCGTGTCAATCTGGGTGGCAAGTTTCAGGGATCTGTGTACATGGACACCGAGATCTCTCTGCTCATCTGCACTCCCAAGAATCTTACCATGAACTGCCAGAGGAACTGATAGATGCAGATACAGTTACAACATCTAAAAGACATTTGGACAGGTACATAAATATGGAAGGTTTAGAGGGTATGGGCCAAATGGAGGCAAGTGGGACTAGTTTAGTTTGGCAGTCAGCATGGACAAGTTGGACCAAAGGTTCTGTTTCCATGCTGTACGTCTCTCTGACTTGCTGACTGTAACTGAGGCGAAGTGCACATGAATGGTTGGAGCCTTTTGGTGAAACTGACTGTACAGTATGAAAGGGTTAACAGTTAGTGTGAAATTCACACACCTCTGTTTTTGAAGAGAATGTTGTGTGTTCAGAATGTGCCCATTTTAGTTTTCTTTTTACGAAATCACTTGAAAATGCCTGGACCGTATTGACAGCTGTTATGTTCTGCTCCAACTGGTTTTATTTTATCATGAGGTAGCACACAAGCAATAAAAATGTGGCTCCCTGGATAAATGCCAAGGCTTTAATATATAATTCTTCAGCTCTCCTGCCAAATATCCAGCCTTGAAACATGTTATTTTACCCATGGCAATTATTTTTTAAGTAGTTCTGCTTTCTGCACGTTCGAACATAGAATCATAGATATTTGCAGCACAGAAAAAGGCCATTCTACATATCACACCTGTGCTGCACTTTGAAAAGTCAGCTGTCCTACACCCCACTGTTTGTCCAGATGCCTGTACCTTTCCTATCCTTTTAATGCAAAATATCTGTTCAAACCACTTTTAGATTCACCTATACTGCTTGCTCCCATCATTTTTTCAAGTTGAGCATTTAAGATCCTCATCGTTCTCTGACGAAGTTACTCCTCATCTGCTCTCCAGATCTTTTGCCACTAATTCTAATACCGCTGGTTATGAACCCACTCACCAGAGAGGGTAGTTTTATTCATTCTGTGAAAGCACAGTCATAGAGATATACAGCACAGAAACAGGTCCAACTCGTTCATGCTGACCAGATATCCTAAATTAATCTAGTCCCATTTGCCAGCATTTGGCCCACTTCCCTTTAAACCTTTTCTATTCATGTACCCATCCAGATGTCTTTTAAATGCTGTAATTGTACCAGCCTCCACCACTTCCTCTGGCAGCTCATTCCATACACACACCACCCTCTGCGTGAGAAAGTTGCCCTTTCGGTCCCTTTCGAATTTTTCCCCTCTCTCCTTAAACCTATACCCTCTAGTTTTGGACTCCCCTACTCTGGGAAAAAGACCTTAGTTATTCACTCGATCCTTACTTTTCCAAATTTTCCCCAAGTCTATCCTTAGCTTTGACTGGTCTCTCATGCCTCCATTAACAAGAAGAAAGTACTAGTCTGATTCCAATGTCTCCTTGAAGCTAACTCTCATGGTTTGGCTTTGTTTGGTCCTGGCTCTTCTGAGCTCTCTTTTTAGGTCTTTTCTGACTTCCTTGTAACCCTCAAGCGCCCTAACTGAGTTTTCACGTTTTTTCCTAACACAAGCCTTTGTCTTCTTCCTTACCAGGGATTCCACTTCCTTAGTAAACCACAGCTCACGCGTTCTATATCTTCCTCCCTGCCTGACAGCTACATACTTATCTAGGACACTCAGGAGCTTTTCCTTGAATAAACTCCACATTTTTAATGTGCTCATCCCCTGCAGTTTCCTTCCCCATTCTATGCTTCCTAAATCTTTCCTACTTGCATCATAATTCCCATTCCCCCAGCTGTAACTCTTGATTGGTGGAGTACACCTATCCCTTTCCATCACTAAAGTAAACCTGACAGAATTGTGATCGCTGTTTCCAAAGTGCTCACCTACTTCCAAATCTAACACCTGGCCAGGCTCGTTACCCAGTACTAAATCTAAAGTGGCTTCGCCCCTTGTAGGCCTGTCTACATACTGTGTTAGGAAGCCCTCCTGCGCACACTGGACAAAAACTGACCCATCTATAGTGCTCATACTGTAGTGATCCCAGTCAATATTTGGATAGTTGAAGTCCCCCATGACAACTACCCTGCCTCTCTCTCTCTCCTATCGAGAATCATCTTTGCTATCCTTTCCTCTATATCTCTGGGACTATTCGGAGGCCTATAGAAAACTTCCAGCATGGTGACTTCTCCTTTCCTGTTTCTAAGTAATATTCACATTAGACATAGACAAGGTGTTTCCCCTTGTAGGGCAATCTAGAACAAAAGGTCATAGTCTTAGAATACTGTAGCAGATTTAAAATACAGATGAGGAGGAAGAGGTCCCGTGCTCTTATGGCACAGTCCAAGTGTCACTCCCTTTGGGCCAACAGATCAGGTTCAAGTTTCACCTACCACAGGAATGTGTCATAACATGACCGAGCATATTGATTGAAACACTTATACAAATTTAATGGTAATAATATATTATGTTTAGTTCTATATAAATGATGGACAATAATCTGGGTCACTGACCTGAAATGTTACCTCTTTTTCTCTGATCAGATTCTGCTGACCGGCCAAATATTTCCAGAACTTGCTGTTGTTATTTCAAATTTCCTGCAACCACAGTATTTTGTTGTAGTATTAATTAGTAATTGACTTTAGCCCCTATAAATGGACACAGACTGAAATGGTAGTTCTTGCTTTATGAAATACTTGTGTCATTCTAAATACAGCCCGAGAAAAATGTGTAATATAGGCTCAGTTTTTAGCCTTTAGCACCTGGCTTTTCAGATATAAGACGTGGCTGTAAACTAAAAGCTGCTCATGTGTTGCCATTGCAGTGAATCATGCAGGATGATGTCATTTAACTCTTTCTCTTTTTCAGGAATTTCCCTTAATTTCAGATTTTCAAATTTTGCTTAAACTATGCATTGGTCCTGGCAGCAGATACTTAGTGAGGTGAAGCATTCCATTGCTCAACACTTTGCATCTGAGGACGTTTTTCCAGATTTACTCTATCACGCCACTTCATAATTGTCAAAATCTCTGTTATATGGTGGAGACGTTGGTTCAACTGGGCCTGTACTCATTGGTGAAGAACAAGAGGGAATCTCATTGATAGCTCCAGAGCAAGGGGTTAGAGTCTCGGGATATGTAGCAGATCATCTCAGATTGAGAGGAGCGGAATTATTTTCACTCAGGCTGTGCTGAGCCTGTCGAATGCTCGACCACAGAAGGCAGTGGAAGCCAAGTCACTGAATGTACACCTCAATGGGTAGTGTAATACAAGCTATGTTCTTCCTAAAGTCATCACAAAAGTTAAATATTTTAAGTACACAAACCTTCCCAATTTGCCTGTCTATTTGACCAAGGTTGACAGAAGGTAAAGTTTCTGTACTTAACAGGAATCATTACTCATTACAAATAAATAGAATCTAGCTACGGGTAAAGAATTATGAACCATTGGCATGTAGGTCTAATAGTTAAAATTCTATTAAATATTATTGAAGACCCCTCATAGATGTCCCCTCTTCAAACACACAGTCAGGAAAAAAGCAATGCATGTAATGGGCAGAGGGCAAGACTGTTGAGTGGAATGTGTTCATACGATGCACTGATATGGTCCCTTTGGATTATCAGGACATGCTATTCTTTAGTTCTTCTTCTGCAGATACTTACACTTGCAGAAGGCACTGGGAGGCTGGTTCACACTTAAAAAAAATCTCTACCTTAGTGGTTAAGAGCTACACCTTACAGCAACTGCTGGGGGAAAGAAAGGTGGCTTTCACCAGTCTTAAGGTGGTTTTTACTGCAGAGAAAAGAGCACCTTTGCCCCTTGCTAATGCTCAACATTGTCTCTCTGTCTTTAAAAACACTCGTTTATCTATGAGTGAGATCAGTTTTAACAGTCAGATATGTCACATATTTATATTAAGATTTATGGATACTTCCATTCCAAATGTCGGACTGGTGATTATTTGTCATAAAACTGTAACATATTGTGAGAGGTTGTCTGATTGTTGTGCTATAAGCACGTGACTAACATTTTAATTTTAGTTTTTTGCCTGATAAAGATGACACAGCTTTGTTATGGAGGTGACATTATTTTATCGACATAATTTTATGTTGCATCTGCAGTCCTGGAGCTTTAATCTGTCCTGAGTATTATGTACACAAACTTTTCTGATTTGCACCACTTTAAAAGGATTTCAACTTATTTCTTTAAATCTCTGTCTGAATGTTTGTAATTCAACAGAGATACCATTTCAATGGCTCTGAAAAGAATTCATTTTAAAGTATTCATTATCTGTGCTTGAAGGCTTCTCCTCCTTCCTGTAATTGCATCGGCTTAACTTGGTTAGAGCTGAGTCGAGAGTGTGGTGCTTGAAAAGTACAGCAGGTCAGGCAGCATCTGAGGACCAGGAGAATCAACGTTTCAGGCAAGAGCCCTTCATCAGGAATGAGGCCTTTTCCAGCACCCCACGCTCGACTCTGATCTCCAGCATCTACAGTCCTCACTTTCTCCTGGTAAGAGCTGAACTAGCTGCTTAACAAGAGAGGGTCCTTGCATTCAACAGTTATGGAAAAAAACCCACCATAGACTTTAATGGCCTTGTTCTGTGTCATGATTTTCTAGGACTGAAGAGCAGGAGTAGTCCATATGGTGCTTTGAATCTGCATTCAATAAGATTGTGGCTGATCTAGTTGTATTGTCAGCTGTACATTCCTTAATGCACACTGTTGCTCTTGGATTCCCTTATCCATCAAAAGTGCATCTAACTTAGCCTTGAATAAATTTAAAGACCCATTCTCTACTACCTTCAGGAAGAGAATTGATGACTCTTTGTGAGTAAAAAATACTCAGCATCTCTGTTTTAAAATGGAGATCTCTTATTCTTAAAACAAATGGCTTCGCTTTAGTTTGCCCCACAAGAGGAAATGTCTTCCTGGTATCCACCTTTTCCAATCCACTCAAAACCTGATATATTTCAAAGTTTCTTTCTTTTCTGTAATATGTTAGTGAATAGAATTTTAAGCACATTTTCTCTATCTGGCCCAGGCTTGTCCCATTCAGATACGATGCAACCTCTGGACATCAATTACTCCTTTCCTTGTTGCCCTTTCCATTCCATCACAGTTTCCTGGAAATAGTCAAAAAGGACTTCAGGCCAATTTAGAAAAGCTGTAAAATATTTTTCTGACTGTGAAAGGCAATCAACCAGTCTCCAGGTGGTCGCAGTTAATGTGCATATTGTCCCAATTTTGCATCGACTATCATCTGTAACTGGAGATACACTCCCCTCCAGAATACATCAGATTTTTCTTTGAGCTTCAGCAAACTTATATACTAACTTCCCATTTTGTGTTTTCTTTCTAAGGGTTTATAAGTTTTGCTGATTATAGTCGCAGTGCATTTAGATGATGTACTCTTTCTTGTACTTAGTCATAGAGGTCTGTGGCACAGAAAAAGGCCCATTGACTCTGAATCAGTCAAAAGCAAGCACCTATCTATTCTAACCTCATTTTCCAGCACTTGATACATAACCTTAATAACCTAAGTGCACGTCTAAATACTAAAGTATTTTGAGGGTTTCTGTCTCTACCTCCCTTGTAGGCAGTGAATTCCAGATTCCCACCAAAATCTCAGGTGAAAATCAGGGGGAGTTGCATTACTAGTTAGAGAGATTTTCACGGCTGAATTGAGGGAGGATACCCAGGAGGAATCTTGCAGTGAGGCATTATGGGTGGAGCTCAGGAATAGGATGGGTGCAATCATAATGCTGGGATTGTACTAGAGACCTCCCAGCTGCCAGTGGGAGATAGAGGAAGAGATATATATTCACCGTCTGGAAGGATGTGAAAATAACACAGTTGTTGTCTGGGTGATTTTGACTTCCCCCAGATTGACTGGGGGTTAGGGGTTTGGATGGGAAGCACAGGTGCACTCCAGGATAAAGGAGGGAAGTTAAATGTAGAGCTCGAGGAGATGGGTGAGATCCTTAATGAGTACTTTGCATTGGTATTCACCAAAGAGAGAGAGATGTACGGAGTGTTGAGGTTAGGGACAAATGTGTGAATACTCTCGGGCAGGTCAAAGTAATGAAGAAGGAAGTGTTGTGTGTCTTGAAATATATTAAGGTAGACAAGTCCCCAAGGCTAGATGGGATGTATCCCAGGATACAGTGGACAGCAAGGGAGGAAATAACCAGAGCCGTAACATAACTTTGCATCTTTGGCCTCAGGCGAGGTTCCAGAGGACTGAAGAATAGCCAATGTTTCTTCGATTAAGAAGGAAACCGAGATAATCCAGTAATTATAGGCTTGTGAGCCTGACTCCAGTTTTAGGGAATCTGTTGGAGAAGATACTGAGAAGCAGGACTTATTCACATTTGGGAGTGAATGGATTTGTTAGTGATAGGCAGTATGGGATTGTTCAAGGAAGTTCATGTCTCACCAACTTGATCAAGCTTTTTGAGGAGGTGAGAAGAATGATTGAGGTAAATGGTATGAATGTTCTCTATGGACTGTAGTAAGACATTTGATAAAGTGTCTCATGGTAAGCTGGTACAAAAGGTAGTGTCTCATGGAATCTGGGGTGAGCTGGCTAGATGGATACAAAACTGACTTGGTCATAGAAGACAGGAAGTATCAGTGGAGTGGGTGCTTTTTGGAATGGAGTTTAATAACTAGTGGTGTACTGCAGGGATCATTGATGGGACCTTTGTTGTTTTTTATATATATATATAAATGGTCTGGAGGAAAGTGTAGGTGGTCTGATTAGTAAGTTTGTGGCTGACACCAAAATTGGCAATGTTGCAGATAGCGAGGAGGAGGATTGTTAAACAATACAGCAGGATATAGATAGATTGCAGATTTGGGCAGAGAAATAGCAGGTGGAGTTTAATCCAGACAGATGCAAGGTAATGCATTTTGTAAGATCAAATTCAGGTGCGAATTATACGATAAATGGCAGGACCCTTAGGAACACTGACATACTGAGGGATCTGGGCGTACAGTTCCAAGGATCCCTGAAAGAAGCAGCACAGGTGAATCAGGTGGACAAGAAGGCTTATAACATGCTTGTTTTCATCAGCTAGAGCATTGAATATTAAAGTTGGCAAAGTTTGTTTCAGCTCGATAAAACTTTAGTTGGGCCACATTTGAAATATTGCATGACGTTCTGGTTGCCACATTACCAGAAGGACGTGAATACTTTGGAGAGGATGCAGGGAAGGTTTACCAGGATGTTGCCTGACCAGGGTTTTAGTTATGAGGAGAGGTTGGATAAACTCAGGTGGTTTTCACTGGAATGATGGATGCTGATAGAGGTCTACAAAATTATGAGAGGTGTAAATAGGGTGGATAGTCAGAGGCTTTTCTCAGGGTGGAAAGATTGACTACAAGATGGCGTAGGTTCAAGGTGAAAGGGGAAACGTTTTCACACAGCGGGTGGTGGGTGCCTGGAAGCAGGCACTTTAGCAATGTTTAGAGGGTGTCTTGACAGACACGTACTGGAGGTGAATAGAGGGATAGAAACTGCATATGGGTAATAAGTAGCATGTCTAAATAAGGATTGGGAATCAGCGCAAGCTTGGTGGGCCGAAGGACCGGTTCCTGTGCTGTGCTATGTTGTATATTGTGTTAATCCCTCTGTGCCACTTATAATTTTATACATCTCAAGGAAGTATAACAGGACCTTAGGAACTGAATACTGGATACCAGAGCTCGATATCAGAGTCTTAAGGAATTCTTAGATACTTTAAAAGCTATAAATGTTTGAGATTGAACTATTCCTCATTGCACTCACTTTACTTGCAGTGTTTTAATAGCGTTCCACCCAGGAACACTCATTACAACACTGAGTTTTGGACTCAGTCAGTCAATGCACCATGTGGTGTAGTAATGGCCCATAAAGATAAGTAAGGTTACAGGATCACTTGCTCTTTTGGGAGAAAATTTAAGCATTAAACAACTCTCAGATACCGATTATTTATTTCCTGATATTTAAATACGAAAGCTCCACATTTCATGCGGTTTATCGTTGCGTGTATAATGACATGGAATTGCTTCATAAATTTTCTTACCAAGTTGATGTAACTTTGAAATACTTTAATTTTGAATTAAAGTTGTTACAATTTAGATACTGCAGAATAATTATCTATTAGAAAATTTCTCAATTAAAAGTGAAACTTTTATTTTACCTTTGCGGAATTTACGAAAAGTTTAAGTATTGGTTAATTAAAAGCTTTTGATACTGAGGTAATATGCATAACATGTAAGGCTTTCCTAAATTATATGCTGAAAACCTGGGGTGGGGATTGAACCCTGGCTTTTTGACTAAGAGTCGAAAGTGCAGCTATGGTCACACACTATGGCTGTTCAGGATAGTGCATATTCTCTGGTGTACGGTGCCAAAAGCGATGAAGTACTATTCATACAAATATCTTCTGGCTGGTGCTTGTGACCCATAGGTGTTCTCTTAATCTGTTCAGATATTTGGTTGTTGAATGTGAAGTGTGTAACACTCCAAAGTCACATTTTGTTTAAAATGCGAACAGACTTCAAAGGAGGAGGGAGGACAGATATATGATTCTGGGTCTGGATCTGGAACCTGACACATACAATGAGACTCCTGACTTTGGATCACCTTGGAATATACACAGTGCTCCAATTGCTTGAATTTCCCACAGTTTGTATATGAGAACTGAGTGACTTTACTCGAGCAAAACCTGTCATAATTTTGAACAATCTATTAAATCTCTTTCTAACCTTCTCCGCTGACTGCAGAACAACTCCAGCATCTTCAGTGTCTCCACAGAACTATGCTCCCTCATCCTCAAACCTTATCCTTAGTACATTTCAGTATATATCTATATCCTCTCCAAAGCCTTACCAACCTTACTGAAATGTGATGCCCGATTGCCTGGCCCAGCTTAGACTAGGCAGTGTTTTATTAAGGCTTTGCGTTACTTCCTTGCTATGTCCTGTTTTGTATCCCCTTGGCTAGTTTATGGCTTATCTAGTCCTCTAAAATAACGGATTGCAAGCTTAAATTATGCGCATTGTTCTAGATTAACTTAAAAAATTGTGGCGCAGATGACTTTAATGTAAATATCCAGCTTCTGGCAATTTGAATTGGCTGTTATCTCATTTTTTAAAGTTCTGGATTTGTGTAAAAGTTTGTAGCTCAGGTGCCAGTTGTCGTGGTGATGTCCAAGTGACATCTTCAGTGGTTTGGAGCCCCCTGTGAAGTGCTGCTGTACTGTATCTTCTGGACTTTATTTGGTTCCGTTCCTGCTGCTTCCGGTTGCTGTTTCTGGTGGTTTGTTGTCATGGCCGGTATATTGGGTCGAGGTCAATGTGCTTGTTGATACAGTTCGTGGATGAGTGCCATGCTTCTAGGAATTCTCTGGCTGTCTTCTGTTTGGCTTGTCCTATGATCGTTGTGTTGGCCCCTTAAAATTTGTGGTTCTTTTCATCTGTGTGTATGGCTGCTAGGAACAGCTGGTCGTGGTGTTTAGTCAGTATGCGTGGTTTTGATGGGAGTTGATTGTTGGTTTCCTCCTTGCTCGTAAATCTGATCCCTGTGAGTATGGTGTTGATGATCCAGTGTATGTTCTCAATTTCTGTTCTCTTCATGATAACAAAAGTGTCGTCTACGTATCTGATCCAGAGTTTGGGTTGGATATGTGGTAGGGCTGTTTCTTCCAATCTTTGCATCACTGCTTCTGCTATGCGCTCAGAGATGGGTGAGCCCCTAGGTGTCCCATCGATCTGTTCATATATTTGGTTGTTGAATGTGATGTGTGTCATCAAGCACAGGTCTAGTAGTTTGAGTATGCAATCCTTGTTGATCGGTTCCCCGTTGTGTTGTCTGTTCTGTTTGTCCTGGAGGTTAGATATTGTCTCTGTGGCTAGAGTTTTGTCAACTTAAATGGACAGTGCAGTTACATCAAATGAGACCATTGTTTCGTCCTTGTCTTGTTTATGTTTTTGATGTTGTCTAAGAATTCCTGTGATGATTGTCATGGATGGGGAACTTATCAACAAGGACAAACATATGAACAGACCAATGGGACACCTAAGAGCTCACCCATCTCGAGCGCATAGCAGAAGCAGTGATGCAAAGATTGGAATAAACAGCTCTACCACATATCCAGCCCAAACTCTGGATCAGACGATACTTTTGTTATCATTAAGAGATCAGAAATCGAAAACACACACTGGATCATCAACACCATGCTCACAGGGATCAGATTTATGAGAGAGGAGGAAACCAACAATCAACACCCATTCCTGGATGTGATGGCACAAAGAACATAGAACGGTGAATGCACCACCAAATTGTACAGGAAAGCCACACACACTGACCAGGTCCTAAATTACCACAGCAACCACCTGAACACACACAAGAAGCTGCAGTAGGACCCTTTCCTACAAGGACTACTACACACTGTAGCACTCCCGACCTACGAAGAGAAGAACATCTCTACTGAGTCTTTGCCAAGGATGGATATCCCCGCAACTTCATCCGCAGATGCCTAACAGACACACATCATGACGAGGACATACCATGACCTGACTCACTAGCCACGCTACCTTACATAAAAAATATCTTGGAACTGACAGCCAGACTTCTTCGACCATTCGGATTCATGACAGCCCATAAACCGACAGCTACGTTCAGACAACAACTCACCAGGACAGAACACTCTATACCCATCATGTGCAAGACTGATGTAATTTACAAGATTCCGTTCGAAGACTGCATGAAACACTACATCAAGCAAACAGGCAGACAACTAGCAATCTGCATCCACGAACTCCAACTGGCCCCTAAACACCATGACCAGTTGTCCTATACACACAAATTCTAAGGGGCCAACACAACGATCATAGCACAAGCCAAACAGAGGAAGTCAGAGAATTTCTAGTAGCATGGCACTCATCCACAAAATGTGTCAACAAACACATTGACCTTGACCCACTAAACTGCCACGACAGTGGACAACTAGAACCGGCAACGGAAGCAGCAGGAATAGAATCAAATAAATTTCAGAAGACACTGTACATCATGCACTTCACAGGAGGTGAAGATGTCACCCAGACAGGGTATGAAATGTCTGCAAATCAACTTCCCAGCTTGGCAAACCTACCCACAACCATGACATTTTTTAAAGTTTTGACTTGAGAGCAGAAGAGCAATCAGTTGCCTAACATTTATACATCTTTCAATTGTAAATATTCAGCGAAGTTTATTTTCTTTTTGAACTTAAGGCAGTTTTGCTCTGCTTTCCTCAGTACTGAATGTGCTTCTCCAATGTATCTTATCTGCAGGGAATAATTTTCATGGCTTTGAAGATGCATTTGAGCTGCATTCTTTTAGAAAACGCAGGATCATTTCAGCTCATTGCACCTTTTAACTGATAGTAAATTTTATGCATAGCATTCTAAGCATGTTCTGCAAGTCAGGATCCATGATAATTCTGAGCAACCATGCATGTAATTAACCCACCTCTCTTTAATACTCCATAGAGAATGGAGGCAGCAAGGGCAAAGCTTTGCTGTATTCTTTCACAATTGAGTACAAAAGCCCCGGCTTGAAAATCCTGTCTGCTTTATGTTTTCAGATAATTTTTTTTTCTCTTAGTGATCTTCAATATGCATCAAATATGTACATGATATTTAATGAGAAGGTTATGCAGAACTCTCTCACATTGGATAAATAGGGGCAACTCAGCATGATGTTGTCAAATTATATAGTTATTTTAATTCAGTTGTGACACTGAAACATGAATGATTTTATAAATATTAAACCATGGATTTAGAATATCATTTTATATTCTGATGTAGGTTTCTTTAATGATTTTTTTCTAAACTATTTAGGTCTATTTCAGATGCATGTACCTGATGATCTCCTATGTGGGTGATTAACATGTAGCAAAGCCTACTGATGCTGCGTGATGACATAACCTCATGTTGCTGGATTTTATTTTGTAACTGGTAATAGCATTTACTGCTTTCATTTCATCAAACTGTGTGCCAAGTTGACTGAGGGATTAACATTTGAAGGAAGACCAAAGTCAAGTGATGAGTGTGGAAAATTTGCTTAATGCATTTGTCTGATATTATTACACTTGTTATTTTAATGGAACAGTAATTTATTTTGTTTTAGGTAGTTTAATATCTGTTAAAATAGCAAGGAAACACACAAAAACTAGACTTAGAATCAGCCATTCATTGAAATGTATGAGTTACACACCATCCCTGATATTCATATATCAAATTGATCATTTTTGTGGTAGGCAGTGGTTTGGCAGATCATATCAAACAGCACAATTCATTCAGCTGTTCACAAAAAAGCTGTGTATGACCACATTCAACCAATTTGTGCTGACAAAACTCAGACAATAATGACTAATGTTAAATATGACCTTGCAATTGGTTAACACTTGCTGAACAATTGTGAGTGTGCTATAAATTTTGCTAGTAACTAATTTAAGATGATTAGTAGGGCTAGCAATGTGGCTCACTTACACTTGCAAGAAGCTACATATGTTCATGAGGGATCTATCGTTTTCAGGAAGAAGGAACATTTTAAGGCATAACGTCTTTCTTAACTGTGAAAGCACGGGGACAGTAGTTTGCTGGTGCATTCTCATGGCAACAGAACAAAATCCACTTGCCAGCTGATCAGCATCCTGTTGTCATTGCACTATAACTTGTTATTCCTTTTGAACTTTGACATTCTTGTGTCCATCCTAATGAGTGCAAGATGAAAAGCTTTGACAGCATATCTCTTCAGCATTTCTCAAGTTCTGTTCGACCAAGTGACTATTTATACTCAGTTATTTAGGATAATTGGCTAATGAACCAGGACTGTGGTTGGGGTTTTTGATGTAGAATTTGTTCTGATTTGGAATGCATTGCCTGAGAGGGAAGTAGATTCATTAGTAATCTTCATAAGCGTATGCAGTAAATACCAGAAAAGGAAAAAGAAATGTCAAGGCTAAGGGCAGAGAACAGGAAAGGGGGACTCATTAGATAGCCCTTTCAAAGCACGACAGCCAAGATAGGTTGAATTAGTTCCTCCAGTCCTGTATAATTCCAGCTCTGTGATGTATCTTTCATTACCACTGCTTTATAGGTCATGAAGTGTATCCAACCTACTGTAACAGGTATATAATATATTATTTGGCAGCTATGTCATAGCAATTTCTTTTTGTACTGATTTGCCATGCCTGCCTACAAAGGTCACTACTCATCTGTAAGTTTCACTTTTAGTCAAAACCCAATAAAATAGTTTGGGCAATAAATCTCTCTCATGTTTACACAGCGATGCCTCACAGAACAGAGTTTACAGCCTAAAGATATATCTTCTCATAAAATGGTAAATAGCCAAGTGTGCAACATTGTTAATGATCGTATCATCAAAATGACATGCGTATCATGTCACTAAGTTTTAGTCATGTTAACATTGCAACAATTGGAGTAATGGTGTCAAATCTCAGGAATTCTGAAATGACATTGTAGATAGTGTTGTGTGTGCTAACATTTAACATCAGACTGACATTCCTTTGTTCATTATCTTGGTGGCAGCTTATCCTATTCAGGTTTTTGGAAAGTGGCCTTTACTTTCTGCTGATCATCCATGCTGTCTTAGTTGGTTAGTTGCAGCCAAACCTCCTGCTCACATTTAAGTCCTATGAACATTGTATGTGCTTTGTGGATGAGTGAGTGCACGTTTCATCACTCGCACATAGATTAGGTAGCCTCAGTCAGTTGTTTGGTAGCTGTCTTAACTTAGAGACTCTTAAATGTGGTCATGGGCTTCTGTGGGTTTCAGAATGAACATCCATCTCATTAAAAGCTTGTCAAATAAAAAGATGTGCAAGAATAAAGGAGAACAGATGACAGCAAATGTGATTATTATCCAGTAGGAAGGACGGTGTGTGTTGACCATGGAAATAAATCAATAATAGCAGGGATTGCGAATGACATGCCTTTTTCACCTTGGTAGCAGCCGTATTTCGAGAGTCATGAATGAATGAGTTCAGCAGGAGGTGCTGAGGAGAGTAGTTGTGCAGTTACTCAGAGTTAAACTTGGATTGTTCTGCCTAACATCTCCCGGGAACTATTCAAGAAAGTAAGCTAGAATTGTCTGAAGCTTTTATCTCTGAATACCACAGACATTTTTGGAGGGTGTCGGGGAGCAGGGGAATTGTCCACCAGAAAATCAATCTTATTGGGCAATTCTCAAAGTTGGTACATTGGGATATCTGAAGGTCCTGTCACGTAACTCTGTATGCTCAGTGTCCAATTACCCACAGCCGAGGAGATCTGGGCCAATGCCAACTGTGACTCTCCTAACCTGGCAGTGGATTCAGAGTGCTGGATTTTACCAAAAACCAGATAGGTGTCAGTTTTGGTGAGTTTGATGGAAGGTTTCTCTCCACAAGCCCTAGTGGATTTTCACGTCATTCTCCACAACTTGCCCCTCTCGCGCTATTCTACCTCTCACCAAAGGCAGAAATACCTCACCACCATTAGGTCCTCCTGGGATTAGATTAGATTCCCTACAGTGTGGAAACAGGCCCTTCGGCCCAACAAGTCCACACCAGCCCTCCGAAGGGTAACCCACGCAGACCCATTTCCATCTGACTAATGCACCGAACACTATGGGCAATTTAGCATGGGCAATTTAGCATGGCCAATTCACCTAACCATCATATCTTTGGACTGTGGGAGGAAACCGGAGCACCTGGAGGAAACCCACGCAGACACGGGGAGAATGTGCAAACTCCACGCAGACAGTCGCCTGAGGCTGGAATCGAACCTGGGTCCCTGGCGCTGTGAGGCAGCAGTGCTAACCACTGAGCCACCATGCCACCCCTGGTGGGAAGATTCAAGAGGAAGCTGGATGTTGTCCTTGTGGCTAGATTCAAGAGGAAGCTGGATGTTGTCCTTGTGGCTAAAGGGATCAAGGTGTATGGGGAGAAAGCAGAAAGGGGATCCTGAGATTGCATGATCAGCCATGATCATATTGGATGGTGGTACAGGCTCGAAGGCCTAATGGCCTATTCCTGCATCTATGTTTCTATGTAAAGCAACTCACTTGACTAGCACCACATTCATAGTCCCTTGACGACTTATGCACAGTAGTAGCAGCATTGTGTAATATCTACAAAATGCACTGCAGAAACTCATTCTGGCTCCTTGGACAGTACCTTCCAATCGCACATCCACATCTGTCTAGAAGGAAAAGAGCAGCAGATACATGGGAACACCACCCCTTGCAAGTTCCTCTCCAAAGCCACTCCCCATCCTGACTTGGAAATATAACGCCGTTCCTTCAAGGTCACTGGATCAAACACCTGCAGCTCCCTGCCCAACAACATAGCGAGTCTATCTACACCCAATGGACTGCAGCAGTTCAAGAAAGCAGCTTACCACCACATTCACAAAGGCAACTAGCACTGAGCAATAAATGCTGGCCCAGCCAGCGACCCCTACAACCTATGACTGAATGAATAAAATAAAATCTACGGTTAACCTTTAATTATGGCAAGTTCAATATTGAGAAATAAGATCTGCCATTAGATTGCAAAGGGACTGAACAGGTAATGTATCTTTCTGCTAAGAATGTCACCAGTATACCAGCAACAGTACATCAACACACGCCTAAAGTCTACCACCTGCTGACGGTAACAGAACAGGTGGGTATGTTATCACAACACTGCCAGGAAACAGATTCGCTCCATCTCTAAAGCATCACTTGTAGATTGGTATTTACTCAATTTGCTCTCAAGTGCTATTTCAAACAAGCCAAGTGCTGCTTCAGCACAACAGTGCGGAACCAACAAAAGGATATGCCAAACAAGGAGGCACATATGAAAAGGGAGCTTGATATCCTGTACTGATAATGAGATAGTAAAGTTCATGCAGAATGAAATAAATTTCACATTGCACGTTCAAGTTGAAGTTTAAGCCTTTCAATAGCTAATTCATGTGCAGACTTTCATCATCAAAACATCGTCAAAGGCATACATGGTGTAATGGAAGAAAATGATTTTGTGTTAGCATACAATCAACAAAATTACATTTCAGGAAGCAACAAATACAAAAGAAAATGAAAACTAAGGGCATAAAAATCAAGCTCATGATGTTCAATTTCATCCATGCACACTCTAGAGTCTAGGGGCCAGGGTTTAAAAATAAATGCATTAGGATCACACTCCATTTGTGATGGAATACTCCCCACTTGGCTGAATGAATGTACGTCCAACAACACTCAAGAAGCTCGACACCATCCAGGACAAAGCTGCCCACTTAATTGGCATCATATCTGCAAACATTAACAGAAAGGTGTATAGGAATGTGTAGAATCTCAATCCTGATACATTTAGCAGGGAGTGCAAAGAAGAAAGGAATATGGGGTTTAGTGGAGGTAGGGAGCCTTGATGATCGAGGTGGGCCTGCAGCTCCTGGTGCAATATGAAAGTTGTGTTACCTTACATACCAAGATGTGAAGGTGCCTCACTCGAAACCAGCATCCCCATTAAACACTTAACAGCAATCTTGCTTTGTTCAATACTTTGTATCAGTTGTATGACACTTTGATCTTTTACTATAAGTTCTGTGTCCTATGATCCTGCCCCATGAGCTACCTGACGAAGGACCAGAGCTCTGAAAAGTTGTACTTCCATATAAAAATATTGGAGTATAACCTGATGTTGTGAGATTTTTAACTTACATGCTATAAACAATGAAAATGGAAAATGACACCTGTAGTGGAACAGGGAAGTGTTTTCTTTCAGTCTCAGCATAGGGGCTCCATCTTCCAAGAAATGTGAAACCCTTCAAGGAGCGATGACATTAATCAGGCACTTTCACAGGACAGGCCGAAGTCATCTGTAATCAAAGTGCCGTGCAATGTTCAACTGAGTGGGACAAAAATCCTGGTCACTGCAATTTTCACCATGTCATTGGTCACTGCAGTTTTCACCATGTCATTGGTCACTGGACTTCATCTCCATGAAGCAGAAGTAATCACTGGTGAACTAAAAAGAGGCACAATTCACAAAAACATTCCAGATCCCTCAGGCTTCACACCAGCACAGAGTTGATTTCCTCTTACCTTGGATTGTAAATATTGACCTCTATGTTCTCATATGCAATGTTGCTTTTCTTGGTTGATATGGGGATGAGGGTATCAAGCTCTCAGTGATCGTACCGCACTTACAACCTCTGACTGGATTTGCACGACATGACTTGTTCTGCATTAATGTCAGAGGTCCATGCAGCCACATTCCATGGACCTCTCCGTCAAAGTTCTCCATGTCCTCTATGTGGAAGAATATGCTAAACCATCAGTCGAGCATGATGCAAATTCTAACTGCTCACGTTGCTCAGGACCTGTTTTGTTTGTCATGTTCCCCACCCAGCCACAGCAGGGGTTATCAACACTGTTGGTGTGATGCAGGGAAATTGAGCAGGATCAACTGCAACTGCTATCGAGCAGCCTGACCTGAAACATTAACACTTCCTTCGACAGTGCTCTCAGAGAAAGTGACATTAAAAATGGGTAACCTATGTAGCCTGGCTCTTAAATATTAACACGCTTACAGATGTGCACTCATAATTGCAGCAATGAGTCAGCTGTGCCACCTGTATACCCTCAGATTGTTATTGGTTCCTCTCCCACTACCTGTATTGTGAAGGGCAACTCCTGGCTGACTGCCCTTGGCATGGTGCACGGCTGGACTTTGACAATGGCACCAGTGCCAGGAAGGACCACATCCAGCTTCCTCTTGAATCTGTCTAATGAACTGGCCTGCAATAGCTTCCTGTGGGAGGGAATTCCACAGGTTCACAACACTGAGTGAAGAAATTCTTCTTCATCTCAATCGTGAATGGTTTACCCCTAATTCTTAGACTGTGACCCCCTAGTCCTGATGTCCACAACATCGGAAACATTCTTCCCACATCTAGCTTGTTTAGTCCCATCAGGATTTTATTTGTTCATATGAAATCCCCCCCTCATTCTTCTAAATTCTAAGCAGATGTCAGTCCTGCCAGCCTGGGAATCAGTCTGGTGAATTTTCACTGGATGCCCTCACTAGCAAGAATGTCCTTCATCAGACTAGGAGACCAAAAACTGCTCACAATACTCAAGATGTGGCCTCAACAAGACCTCCCTATTCCTATATTCAAATCCTCTCGCTCTGAAGGAAAGCATGCCATTAGCTTACCTCACTGCCTGCTGCACCTGCATGCCAACCTTCAGCGACAGTTCCACCATGACACCAGGTCTCGTTGCACCTCACCCTTTTCTAAACTGCCACCATTCAGATAATAATCTGCCTCACACTTATCCACATTATATTGCATTTGCCCACTCAGCCAGTCTGTCCAAGTCAGCCTACAGTCTCTTAGCATTCTCCTCACAGCACACACTGCCACCCAGCTGAGTGTCACCTGTAATTTGGAGACATGGCATTCAATTCCTTTGTCTAAATTGTTAATCTATATTACGAACAGCTTGGATCCCAGCAATGAATCCTGCAGTACTCCATTGTCACTGCCTGCCACTCTGAAAAGGACCCGTTTATTCCAACACTCTGCTTCCTGTCTGCCAACCAGTTCTCTAACCACGTTAATACATACCTTCAATACCATGAACTTTAACTTTGCTTATTAATCTCTTGTATGGAACTTTGTCAAAGCCTTTTGAAAGTCCAAATATACAACATCTACTGATTCACCTTTGTCCGCTCTACTGGTCACATACTCAAACAAATTCTAGGATTTTTGTCAAGCATGATTTCCCTTTGGTGAATGCATCTCGACTTGGACTGATTTTATCACCGCTTTCTAAATGCTCAGTTATTACATCCTTAATGATACACTCCAGCATTTTCTCCACCACTGATGTCAGGCTAACTGGCCTATAATTCCCTGTCTTCTCTCCCCCTTCTTTTTAAAAAAGGTAGGGTTACATTAGCTACACTCCAGTCCATTGGAATGCTTCCAGAGTCTATAAAATGCTGGAAAATGATTATCAATGCAGCTGCTATTTCGTGGGCCACTTCCTTAAGTACTCTGGGATGCAGAGCATCAGGCCTGGGGACTAACCAGGTTTTACTCCCATCAAATTCCTCAATACCACTTCCTGACTAATAAGGATTTCCTTCAATTCCATTTCCATGCTTGACCTTCTGTCTCCTAGCATTTCAGGAAAATGATTTGTTCCCTTCTTAGTGAAGGCAGATCCAAAGTTTTGATCAATTGCTCTGCCATCTTTGTGATTATGATTCATGAATTCACCTGATTTTAACTGAAGGGACCAACATTTGTCTTCACCAGTCTTTTTTCCTTCACAGATCTATAGATGCTTTTGCAGTCAGTTCTTATGTTTTTCGCAAGCTTACTTTCATATTCTATTTTCTCTTTCCAAATTAAATCCTTTGTCCTCCTCTGCTGAATTTTAATTTTTCCTAGTCCTCAGGCTTGCTGCTTTTTCTGGCCAATTTATATGCCTCCTCTTTGGCTTTAACATCCTAGCCAATGCATGCCTCATACCATCAAAGCTACCTTTCTTTAAATTCAGGACCCTAGTTTCAGATTTAATTGTGTCACTTTCCATATTATGGTCACTCTTCCCCAAAAGATCTCACACCACAATGTTGCTAATTAATCTTCTCTCATTATACAATACCCAGTCTAGGGTGGCTTACTTTCTAGTTGGTTCCTTGACCTATTGATTGAGGAAATTATCCCTTATATATTCCAGGAAATCCCCTTCCATGGCATTGCTACCAGTTTGGTAAGTCCATTTATTACGTAGATTGAAATCACCAGAATAACTCCTGTACCCTTACTGCATGCATCTCTAATTTCCTGTTTGCTACAATTCCCAACTTTTAAACTCTTGTTTGATAGTCTGTATACAACACCCACTTATGTCCCTTTGGTGTTCCACAGCTCCATTTGTATTTATTCAACATTGTCCAGCCTAATTTCCTCCTTTACTATTGTGTTAATCTCCTCCTTAATCAGTAACACTACTCCTTTCCCTTTCCTTTCTGTCTGTCTTTCCTGAAAATTGAATAACCCTGATACTGAGTTCCCATCCTTGGTCACCCTAGAGCTAGGACTCTGTGATCCCAATTACATCATATCCATTAATAACTGTCTGCGCAGTTAATTCATCCACCTTATTACACATGCCCCTTGCATTGAGTCACAGAGCCTTTGGTTTTTTTGACATTTATTGCCCTTGTAGAATCATTGTGAAATGTCAAGTTTTTGAGTGTTGTGGGAGCTGTATCCATCCAGCCAAGTGGAGAGTATTCCATCATGTTCCTGACTTGTGCCTTGTTGCTAGTGGACAGACTTTTGAGAGAGAGGAAATGAGCTACTTGCTGTAGAATGTTTAGCCTCTGACCTCCTCATGTAGCAACTATATTCATATACGGAATACCTTAGTTATCTGAACATCAATTATCCGAATTTTAGATAATCCGAACAAGATCTCAAGTTCCCTGTACTGCACATGCATTTCAATTGAAGTAGGAAAATTTTATTCCTCATCCATTTAATGCATCATTTTGTAAATTTGAACAGGAATATAGATGCAAATATGCTTTAATAAATAATTAACTTTATATATCTATATACTCGAGACGTGACATTAGAGTTAAGTCTTACACTTTTTAGAAAAAGGCTCTCTGATACTCATTAAGTCAAAGGTTTGTAACTGTGAACATACAAGAACAACATATGTGCAAGCTCGAGCAGTACGCTGTAACAGCAAGATTCCCTCTCAACATTGACTCACTCTGTTTTACAAATCCAACAACAAC
The DNA here is from genome assembly GCF_004010195.1 of Chiloscyllium plagiosum. NCBI lineage: Eukaryota > Metazoa > Chordata > Chondrichthyes > Orectolobiformes > Hemiscylliidae > Chiloscyllium > Chiloscyllium plagiosum. The sequence continues at coordinate 28,211,311 of NC_057747.1, forward strand.
TTTTTTTCCTCAGCTCATTCTCTGGAGAGTTAAGTCAAACAATACGCTTGTGCTTTTTGTTTTCATTGCTTTTTCCTCCCGTTATCCCATGCCGACTCTTTTTCTCTAAACAAAAATTAGTCCAATATCTTTTAGCTGACAAGAAAATTTAATGTAACTTTTTTTTGATGGGGGAGAACAAATCGTAGTGAGTTAACACAAGTGAAAATAAACAGGAGGAAAACTTGACGGGAGGAAACATGAGGAAAACATTACCCCTAAAAAAATTGATGAGAGGATTGAAACTGACGTCAGTGAAAATATCTTCCCGCTCTATCATGCTTTCCCTGTATTTCGCGCCTCTGTCTCTCTCTCTCTCTCTCTAAGGGCTCTGCAGTCACTGAGGAAGGAGGGACAACACTTGGTTAGTCTGGACGGTGGGACAACACCGAACAGAAAGATGCCGGCTGCTGTCAAGGACCAGAATAAAACTGAGGAAAATGTCAGTGAAACATTTCTCATACTTCAGTCAAACTTGAGCCAAAAAGTGATTTTTAAGTAACATCCAGTGTTTGTACACATTTTATTGATTGAGTAAAATAAAAACTCAGTAAACATGCTCTTTTACATAATTATGTTCAGTATGGCTTCCTTTGTTTACGATCAGATCAGTTATCCAAATAATCAGTTATTTGAACAAAATACTCCCCACACGTCTCGTTTGGATAATCAAGGTTGTTCTGTAGTTAGGTTTGTAGTCAACATTTTGGTCAGCACTAACTGATTAGACTGGATATTAATGAGGTCATGTGGCCACACTTGCTTAAAGCCAGACCGTTGGAGCTATTTTCCTGGAGATGGCCAGAGGCCTCCTGATTGGCTGCCGTTGCTGTCCTACTAATGATGGCAGGTGGGGTCTTGATGCTGCTGGTCCTATCACAGGGAGGATGTGGTGCTGGTGGAGGAAGATAGGAAACTGTCATGCTGCCCTCAGATGAGTAACTTAAACATATTTGTCAGAATAGGAAAGACAGTAGGGCTGTCTGATCACAGGGAAACTCCTCAGGATGACTCCCTATGTGGTGTGGGTAAGGCGGAAGTGGGTACTGCTGATCCTGGAGATTAGTGTCATGATTAGAGTGGTGCTGGAAAAACACAGCAGGTCAGGCAGCGTCTGAGGAGCAGGAAAATTGACATTTTGGGCAAAAGCCCTTCATCAGGAATGTGGTGTGGGTAACTAACCCCATCCCTGGTTTCCTGTGCTCAGCTTACACCAAACTCATTTTCAATCCCTACTTCTTAGTATCTGCTCTTTAAATTCTTTGCTTCTGCCATCCCTGGTAAGCCCTTTGTAAGCCCAAGGTTTGCCGAGGATCTCTGGTTTTCAGACAAGGCATTACCATCAGATTGTCAAGTGTGGGTCTTTAAGCAATATCCCAGGATTGCAAGTTCTCCATCTCCTTAATGAGGAGGTGCTGAATCGAGACTACTTTCTTGTGGGAGATGAATCAGATCAGAGTGTCATATGCTGAGGTTAAGCTCCTCCCAAAGACCACATTGGAAACAGCTGCTTGCCACATTGGTCATCAAGGAAAAAAATGTGAAAATATAGTTAATCATTTTACATACTTGGAAGGTGAGCTCTGTCTGTTTCATCTCTCAAAATAAATCCCTTCTAATTTATTTTGCATGGCTGTTTGCCAACCTCAAGCTCACTGTTGTCGCACTTGTACCATCTGATTTTGGGGTGTTGGGATTTTCAATATTGCAACAATGTAAATAGAACGCAAGATTGCTAATAGTGAATCAGAGGTGGTTCCAATTAACTCCATCAACAACAACTGAGGTCAGTGTGTCACGGTGTAATTATTTGCTTCCTTGGAATTTATTGGTGCCGCAGCATAGTTATTTCTGCCAGGAAATCAGTTTTCAGGTTGTGTGCAGTCATGATATGCTCATAGGAAAATGATGATGGATGGCACGTGATGGACCTGGGCTTCTTTCAGTACAAAACACGGTGGTGTGTATTGCCAGATTATCACACTGCTTTAGTGCAGGGTGTAAATGCCTATGTTGGGAGTTCAAGTTTGGCAGAAAGCCTGCTTACTCAAGTACTGTGGCTGGTCAGAATAAACAGGATTAAGGAGAAATACACTTTGTATACTATACAGTTCATCAAGTAATCATTTGTCATGATATTTTCTTTTCCAGCAACTATTTCAAGAAGTAAATCTTACTTTGTTAGCACTTAATATTTCAATTGTCTTATGAACAAGAAGCCACATCACAGCATGGATTTGCAAACATTCTAGTTTTCATTCTGTGATCTTCTAGATTCACTGTATTCAGCATCAAATGAGGTTAGGGTAATTGAAAATCTCCACCATCTCTGGTCATGAATTGGGGTTTTGTTTTCTACTTGATTTACAGATTGCATCAATGCAGTAGTACAATTTTAGCCAGTCAGTCAGCCAGCCAGCCAAGCTATTTGTTTATAGGTTGGCTATACAGAAGACTGAGCACAGATGTAATTCACTGACATTTAGTGCTTGCATGCATTGAAATAAAGACCAGTCCAGCATCTAGTATCTGTAGAGATACACTGAGTGTAAAGATTTCTTCTACATTATCTACTCGGGTTGTAACTTTTAGCTTGGGAATTTGCACATAGCTTCCTTAAACAGAAAATAAAAGACCACAAATAATTTAATACCTTGAGCATACAGTGAGTAAAACAAAACTCGAATAAGTAAACACAAGAATTGAGAATCTATGGGACCTGGTTTATTTCTGCTGAAAGTTGATTTACCCTATAGTTGTAATGTTGTTGTGAAGTCATGTGACAGCTCTGGTATAAAAACAGCCAAAATGCAAATAGAGCCCTGAACAAAAGACCTTTTTTTAAGGAATGAGGCTTTCTGAAGGAGACATCACTACTTTGTTCGGGAGTCATATCCTGCTGATAAAATGTTGGCTGCTGGCTACACAGTTTCTCAATATGCTATTGATGTGTTGTTCATCTCATTAATTATTTTGTGCAGTGTTGCTGTGCACAAGTTGGCACTGTGTATGCTATAAAACAACAGTGGCTTTATTCCACATTTTGCAAACTTCAGCTGGACTAAACTCTGCTGTCTGTTTCCCTACCTGTGCTTTGACCCACTCAGCTGTCACTCTTGTCTTGGCTAATTTGCACTGTTTTATGATCCACCCCACCCCCAATGCCTCCAATTTAAAATTTTATCCAACATTTTGCTGGTACCACTTGATAGATCTGTAAACTCTTCAAAATCTGCAGTCCCCCTTTTCTCCAATCCTGGCCTCATGTGGCACCATTTCTGTCAGATCTCCATTGCTAATTGTACTTTTCAATATCTAAAGCTTTGAAAATCCCTAATGAATCACTTCTGCTCCTCCAACACTATTTCTTTTAATGATCCCCTTCCTTAGAATTCAGTGCTTCCACCGAATTTGGTCACCTCTCCAGATATTCCCTTCTTTGGCTTATTCTGTCTATACCTTGTAAAGTCCTTTGGGAAGTTTTTTTGATATTCAAGGCAATACATAAATACATGAGGAAACATTGGCAATAGTGCCGCATCAATTATTTGAGGAACAAGATGGTGTCATGGAAACATCACTGGGCGATAATCCAGAGGCCCAGGCCAATGTTCTGGGGATAAAAGCAAAATATGGTGGATGCTGAAAATGTGAAACAAAAACAGGAAATGCAGGAACAATTCAACAGGTCTGCAGCATCTGCTGAGAGAGTAACAGTCTTAACGTTTTGAGTCCAGTTTGACTCTGTTATGAGGAAGTGTCATACTGGACTCAAAATATTAACCTAGTGTTCTGGGCACATGAGTTCAAGTCATATCATGGTAGCTGGTGGAATTTAAATTAATTTAATGAATCTTTAATTAGTGTCAGTCAGAATGATCATGAATCATTGTCGATCGTTGCAACTACAAATCTGGTCACTAATGTCCTTTTAGGAAGGGAATCTGCTATCAATGTGATTGGTTTTTGATGGTCCTCTGAAATTGTCTTGCAAGCTGTTTAGTTCAAGCACATTCAGGGATTAGTACCAAACACTGGCCTCACCAATGATACCCTCATCCTGTGACAGAAAGAATGAATCGTGAATTCCGCAGTAAGACAAAAAAATATTTTGAGTCCTAGGGTAGTGGAAATGGAGATTTGGTGCAGGTGAAGGGAACATTCTGGAAAAATGGAAGGAAGGCATGTTGGGATGGCACCCTATTGCGTGCTGACTCTGGAGATTTTGCCCAGGATGTGGGCAAGAATGTGGTGTACTGCCTTCTGCACACTGCCTCCATTTGGGGCTCACTGGCATTTTGCCAATCACAGGAAGCCTCCTTTATGGTTGCACCAAGAAGCCACCAGTGAGAAGAGTGGGCTGAGATAGAAATGGCTCAAATTCCACCACTGGAATGGGTTTCCCTATAATTAGAGGAATCTGCCTGCTCCAGAAAGATGTAGCTGTTTCATCCCTCCAAAGGTGGTTTCATTTTGAGGCAGAGTTGCCTTCTCCTCCCTTGTCAACAGCACTCTACACACTCAGAGAGGCTGCTATCAGCCCTTGCAATTGGACAAGCAGTACACGATCTGGCCAATCATCCATCACTGATGGAAGAGCAAGAGGCTGGCTAATTAGGAGGTCAATATCCAGGAAATTAGTTTAACTGCCCTTTCTCCCAGCAAGGAAGGACCATTTGGTCCTGACATTGGCTTCCCAAAGTGCACTGGAAAGTTCAGTGCTTAACATTTGTGTCACAATTGTGTAGTTTCAGTTGCATTCCACATAGAAAATTGAAATGGAAATAAATAAAATAATAGTCTTACTCTGTTCCATTAAGGGAATATTCCCAATCAATGTTTACTGAATTTGCTTCTCTAATCTAATCTAAAACTGTCAACAGATTGCCAAGAAAGAAAAATGAACTTTTATGGAACCTTTCAAAATCTCAGGAAGTCCCAAAATATCTTTAAGCCATTGAAGTATAGTCAGTATTGTGCTGTAGAAAAACACAGCAGCCAATTTGAGCACAACTCAGCCGCATAATAAAATAACATATAATAAGCAGATTTTGTTGTTGTATGTACAGATAAATATTTGCCTGGACACTGCTGATAACTCACCAATTTTTATTCCAAATAGTGTTGCTGACAACTCACTTTCCAGCTATTCAGTCTCGTCATACGAGATTGCATCTGACTGGGCTGCAGCATCCAGTCACTGGCAATGTTTCAGCTCCTTAGCTGCTGTTAGCAAAACCCGACTGTCCAAAGGCTGTCCTTTCTCCCAATCATATAGAAGCACCTCCCTGCAGCATCATCTTTGACTCACTGTATCTGACTGACTGACCCTGATCAGATGTTTATTAACCTTTGAACTGATTTGAATAATCTGTTCTAAACCTTGCAATGTCCCTGCTCTTCTTCCTACGCAGGGTCAAATATAATCAGCACGGGAATAGAATATACACTTTACCACAACAGAAAATCTTTAGATTCATCTGAGAAGTTGGATGAGCTACCAGTGTGCACTCATTCGAATTGCATTTTGGTGCCAGCCTGGAATGTTATGCTCAGCCCCTTGGAGCGGACATTGAATCAATTAACTTCAAACATTGGAGAGAGACTTGAATGTTGATATCACTGTGGAAAGCAGAATCAAATTATAATTTCATTATTGCAATTTACTTCCTAAAATGAGCATTATTGTTCAAGGATATGTGTAAGGAAAGTTTTATTTTACACAGAGGGTAGTAGGTGCCTGGAATGCACTGCTGGAGGGGGAGAGCAGAACGTTAATAGAAGCAGATACAATAGAAAAAATGAAGAGGCATTTAGACAGGTGAACAGGCAGAGAATTGAGGGATATGGACCATGGGATTAGCTTAGAATGGCATCATGGTCAGCACAGACATGATGGACCAAAGCAATTGTTCCTGCACTATGCTGTTCTCTGTTCTCTACTTTGAAATGTCCTTTTGGGTAGAACAGGAACTAACATCAATGAAATTCTGGAGGATAGACCTTTAAAGTGATGTTTAGATCAGAGTTGTGCTGGAAAAGCACAGCAGGTCAGGCAGCATCCGAGGAGCAGGAAAATCAATATTTCGGGCAAAAGCCCTTCATCACTTTAAAGTGATGATCAGTGTCTTGAAGATGACAGTGAATCACAAGTGGATGGTATTTGAAATGGTGCAAGGCTGACGCTCAGTTCACTGTTTCAGGTGCTGTGGAGCAGTCTGAGACTGATTTCCCCTGAGCTCTAAAGGGACAATGGGAAAACTTTGTGTTCCAGTTTTAATGGAAAGCAGCTGGGAGACGATCTTGTATTGACTGGAACTATTTCAAAATTAATTTGGCAATGGAAAGAGCGACAAATGTTAAAACTGGTAAATGGCAAATTAGGGTCTAATATCAGGAATTCTTGACATTGGGATCTGCATGTTGAATGAATTCTGGCTAACTTATGTGGACAAATATCCTGGGGTTTAAGAAACAACTGGATGTTAAACTGTAATCCTTTCTGAATGGGTTGAACTTTTTTTTATCATATGTAGTCATCTAGTGATCCCAGGATAATGGATGTTTGGACAGAGCGCTTTGAATGGTTAGATTTAAGTTGCCTTTGTGGGCAGCGTTTCTCTTCAATGTGATATTTTCTTTTAGTGAAGTGTCCAAGTGTGAAAATGAGCAGTCTGTTTCCAATCCACTATATCGCTGACTTTGTGCTGAAATTGAATGCAGTTTCTCCATCTGTTGTTTTCCCTTTATCTTGGGGAAATGTCTAATCCTGAATGTTGCTTCCTCACAGTAGCTCAACTGCAGTGAAACCGTTCAGCTGAGTGTGCAAAAGAACATGGTGCCATGCGTTCCTACTCCAGTGAGCTGTGGATTGATGCAATCTCCACTGTGGCAACGACTTTAAACATTTATATATTTGTTGAACTTGCTTTATGGAAAGCTGCTTTATGATGATTTAAAAACTGTCTATCAGATTCAGATAGATGGTTTGACTTTGTGTATTTTAGATTAATCCTTGTCCCTTGTCTGAAGCTATAGTTAAATTCGAGCTGGTGTCAATGTCAGTAATGAGGTGGTACTCATACAATGGGTTAAGAGAGCACTGAAACCACCTGGTGGAATTTCTTTGTGTAAGTTCCACAAATAGAATACCAAGATAACTTTTTACATCAATCAGTTCTCATAGTAAATATCAACACATAAATTAAATACTTAATAATGGGCTTTATTATGAATGTGTAATTAAATATAGATTAAAGATCAATTAACCTATGGGTTTGTTGGGAGATTTGGCTGACTTGTTTTTTGGGGCTGGCTGTTTTGAAGCAGCTGATGAATGTGGACTCACATGAGGCTGTCAGAATGATGAAACAACTAATACTGAGACTAATAGATTTATCTCCTTCGACCTGACAGATAGTAACAAGCAATGGAGCTAGCCAGCTAATCACTTGCAATCGGGAGTGTGTACCCATCATGCTGATACCACAAGGTTGAAGGATAGTACTAAGGACAGACTAAGAAAGCACAACAAACTTTTGTCTTTTTATAAAAATGTTTAGATGAGGTAGTTTATCATCCAATCATTTTGCACCATTTTTACTTTTTTTTTCATAGAGCCAAGAAAATGGGCCAGAAAGTAATCCCTAATGAAGATATCACGATTGACTGCTGCGTACTGTAGTTAGCTAGGTACATTAGGGAAATACACTTTTGTTTTATTACATTTTCAAAGTTACATCAGTATATCTTTTCCTCTCTACTACATCATCTTGTTCTTTATTTTAGTTTGTCTTTGAATAGCTTATCCCTCTTTTTAACCCTTTCTGCATATCTGTTTGCTTCACGTCTATTGATGCTTTGCCTCCCTCACACTTTTCTTCCTGAATTCTCTGGTGTCATCCATCACTTCCAAATGCAGCTCTACATGTCAAAGTTGGATAAACAATTGATAGAAATTTCTATGTTCCTTAAATAAGGCCACTCCATCCTCCCTGATAACGACAAGGATTTGTCTGTTATTGAAGTTGTGATATGATTTGGAGCTTGAATTTGGTTTATTTTTTCACATTTGTCGCGTTTGGAAATGGGCTGCCTTCTTAGGGATCTCTGGAAGGAAAATTATAGTGAGTGTTGCTGTCATTTTGGTCATCATTGCTTAAGGACATAACTGTTTCTTATATGGACAGACGTTATGGATAAAGAATATCTATAAGTTTTGAAGAATTGAGCAGCAACGGTTTATTTTTTTATGCTGTCAATGAGTTTCTGCTCTCCTTCCTATAATGTGAACTGAAGTCTCATTGAATAACCTGATCCTGGCACTGTCAGTGGGGATGAAGCAAAAACAAGGACAATTCCCTCTTTACAACATTGAGACCCAGTTTCAAACATTGCAGGCTTTTCAACCACTAACGCCATGAAAAGTTACAGGACAATCTTCAGATGCTGAGAAACTGAAATAAAAACAGTGCTGGAAATACAGTAGGTTGGTCAGCATCTTTAGGGAGAATGAAAATTCTAACATTGAGAGTGCATGTTCATCATCAACTGTCTTTTTACAGATGCAAACTGATCTCCTGTGTATTTCTCTTCTGCAGAATAACTTTGCCTGAGATTCACTGTCTGCTCTATATATTCATCTTCTACCTTACCTCTTGGTGTATTTTGAAATGTGAAGGTGCTGTTTGGGTTCTTCACTGGTCTGTGAATTGAATGTACTTTCATTTTCTAACTAATAGAGGAAAGTTGACACTGTTTGTTTTGGACCCATATATGACATGTTTTCCATTAGAGTAACTCAGCATTTAATTATCTTTCAGAGACTGAAATAGGTTTTGTATTTTAGTATTTATTTAATATGAATGGTAAAGTTAAGAAAAAAAAGCAGTCGCTCAGTTTTGTGGCCTGATATCATTTAAAATTAGTGATACCAAGGAGTCTCTTGTCAAGATGTCTGGAGTTGTTTCATTTTGAATGTGTTGTTTATGTTAACAATCAGTCAGAGTTCTCTTGTAACTCACAGCTGCAAAATATAATTTTTACCACAGTGATATAGATATAGACAGGCGTTTCACTGTTCACTTATATTAAGTTCAGAAAGCAGTGCTGCTTAAAAATGTTATTGGCATGGGAAAATTGTTTGGCATGAAGTGATGTATCAATCAGCTAAGCACTAAATATATTGACATTAACACAGATTGAATGTAGAACCATTGCATATTTATCTGCAATTAACTTTCTTTGATTTACTATGACAGTTCATTTAAAAACCTCTTTGAGTAGGGAGCCACTGCGACCAAAGACCCAATCTATTTGAGCCCTGTGGTGACACTTGAATTCTTATTATATCATCTGTTTGTTTGGTTACTTTCAAAATTTAATCTTCGCAAATTAATAAATGGTCACAATATTTATCTACGTGGGTTAAAATCAGTTTTGGATAAAAATTGCCCATTAACTAAACATGTATGAATACAGAGAAAGCCAATCCAATTACTGAGTAACACTTTTTGCCAGTACATCATTGTACTTCAAATGGTTTATGTATTTACTTGAGATGTACAATATCATTCATGAAAATGAATAGAATTCAATTGTGGAGCATTTTGCTAGCACATTTGTGGCCAATGAAATGTCCAGTCCTTAGATCAAAGGTTGGTATGCAACCCGTGGGCCATCTTTAAAGAGGAGATGTTTTGGGTGTAATCAGAATGTATCCCCCATGGGAGAATGGGAGGTCAAACAATGCCCAGCTCTCTGGCTGGTAGAAGATGTAGAGAGGAAGATGAAACAGAAATACACATATCACAGATTTCAGGTTCTTGATACAGTGAGAACCACTCTGACTCTAGATAGTCTGTTGCCTATAAACTCATTCTGCCAGAAACAGATGTGCTGGAAGCTGTGTACGGAATGCATTTATAGTTTAAAGGCCACACACTCTATCGTGTGATGTAGCATTTAAGGTAATATCAGAACTGCTGATTTTCAGAGATGGTATAATTGCAGTTGTAATTTTATTAAAAGATGTTAAGAGAGTGGTAGGGATTTAAAAAAAATAAATTACGATTATGGCAATATTTCATGGTCAGTTGAGCAGCATGGTGGCTCGATGGTTAACACTGCTCCCTCACAGCGTCATGGGCCCAGCTCGATTCCAGCCTCGGCGACTGTCTGTGTTGAGTTTGTACGTTTTCCCAGTGCGGATGTGAGCTTCTACCAGGTACTCCGGTTTCCTCCCATAGTCCAAAGGTGTGAAGGTTAGGTGGATTGGTCATGCTAAATTGCCTTGTGGTGGCCAGGGATACGCAGGCTAGGTGGGGTAGCCATGCTAAATGCAGATTCTGGATTAGTGGTGCTGGAAGAGCACAGCAGTTCAGGCAGCATCCAAGGAGCTTCGAAATCGACGAAAGCCCTTCATCAGAACTGCTGTGCTCTTCCAGCACCACTAATCCAGAATCTGGTTTCCAGCATCTGCAGTCATTGTTTTACCACCATGGTAAATGCAGGATTATAGGGATAAGATGGGATGCTGTTTTGAGAGTCAGTGCAGACATGATGGGCCAAATGGCCTCTGCCTGCACTGTAGGGGCTCTATGATTCTATGCTTGATTTTTAGCTGCATATACACTTTTGAATTTCAGGATTCACATATGGATGGTATGTGCTAGATGTTGGTGCAGTTCTTCTGGAGGGAGAAGCATTTGAGACTTGAGGCAGAATGAAGCTGGTATAGTTTCGGAGTCTGAGGAGAGTGTGGTGGTGGGTACTGGGAGAATATTAAGGCCTTGGAGTATTGTGAATAGAGATTTGGTATTACTGTGGGGAGTGAAATAACGAGAGTGATGGAGGGTGGTTAGGGCGAGTGGTAGGATTTGTGAATATCTTATGGTGAGCTTTGGAAACAATGTAGACCTAAGGTAGTGTTAAGGAAATGGCTTTATTAGTGGTTGAAACTGATGGTTATGGGGGTTAACTATGATTGAAGAATGGCAGGTGGGATACAGAAGTATTTGGAAGAGTGTTGTATGGGTGTGAGAGGTTTCAGGAGCATGAGCAGGGCAGAGGTCAGAATCTCTAAAAGGAGAGAGAAACTAGGGCAGCGATTCTACTTGTGGAAATCCGGCCATGTTTTTGCAATGAGCAGGTATAACATTATTGAGCTTTAATCAATTCCTGCCAAGGTTTACATTGTCAGATTGTCATCTTTGAGCTGTGAACTGTACCTTGGTTATTTAAAGTACTAAGTACATACATATTTTATGCATTAGAGGCTTTTTAAAAATTATGTTAGAAGTGCTACATCGACGCAAGTTACTATTATTGTGCTCATTGACAATTAGGACATAATTTGACAATGCACTTTCAGTGGCTAACACCAGAATCCCATTCCAGGGGAACATTACCACTGCTAGGATCAAGGAGAGGGTCAGGGCAGAAAATGCTATCACTTTGGGCAGAGAAGAAAATAGATCAGAGTGGATATTTGTAGGAATGGAGCAAAAACGTGAAGAGGAGAAAAGAGTGAAGAGACATGCTGTAGACAAGGGGAATTGTTATTACTAATTATTACATGCCTTAGCTGGCTGATAGCCAAGTTTGGTATTCATGGGGATAGCCTCAACCAGGACCTTGGGTTCATGTCACGCTACAGGTGACCCCACTGCACTATACACTCTCTCTCTCGTGCGCGCACATGCACAAGCGCACACACACACACACTCTCTTACATACTCACACACTCATGCAGACACTCTCATACACAAGCTCTCTCAGACACACATACATACCCCCCCACATTCACCCATGTGCACACCCTTTCACAGACATATACTCCATCTCACACACCCATGCACACACGCACACTCTGTCCCTCTCCCTCTGTCTCTCCCCTCTCTCCCTCCCCCCCCCTCTCTCTCTCTCTCTCCCTCTACCTTTCCCTCACATGCACACACACATAAGTCCATGGGGGTGAATTTGTATTTGCAGATATATTCTATTTTGTTCAAAACGCACATAATCTGTAGGCAGTCAGCCCATGTGACATTTTGTAAATTCCTACTTTGAAATAGAACCAGTCTGACTCAAAGTTGGAATATAGACAGACTCTAACCTCACACCTTTAATGCAGTGTCTGAGCTGAGATGACACTTTTTTTTATATCAAACCTTATCCCAAGATTGTGACTTGAAAGAAGTTCTAGGATTTACATATTAATGAATCGAAACCTACAATCCTTTCTAAAAGATGAAAGACTTAACAGCAATCTAGATTTGGTCAATATATTGCATTAGTTGTATGACACTATGATCTTTTCCTATAAATTCTGTGTCCTATGATCCTACTGCAGTAGCTACTTGATGAAGGAGCAGCGCTCTGAAAGCTAGTGCTTCCGAATAAACCTGTTGGAATATAACCTGGTGTTGTGTGATTTTTAACTTTGTCCACCCCAGTCCAACACCAGTATCTCCACATCATGCCTTAACAGTGTTGTGCTAACAACTCTGGTTAAAGTCAGCAGTTGAGAACACCCACAACTAGGATCAGTCACATGAGATGCATGAATATGTCAGAGAGATGTTCAGTAATTTTAATTACAAATGTGGCAGAAATGTGTTTTAGATGTTGATTATATATTTCTAAAGCAATGGTCCTGATATATTTCAGATGGATCACGGTGTTCTGACTCTGAAGCAGGCTGTTTGGCTAGTGAATTCTCTGCCGGTGTTTATTTCTCTTTTAATGGTGGGAGAGTTGCTAGTTGGTATTGGGCCACAGCAGGGAGGTGGGAGTCAGCAAAGCAAGGCAATTGCTAAAAGATTGTGTTCAAGATAGGATTTGCTATGGAGATTAACATCACAGTCCTACCTATTTTGGATGCAGTAGGTCTCAATAGCAAGAACATTGTGACCAGATATATAGATAGCTTTAAACATTATAGATGGACAATGTTGGAAACGAGTGGATGGGAGACTGACTTATCCTCAGATTTTGAGTACAATTGTCCGATCATGCTGAGTGGCAGATCTAAGCAGACACATTTGGACGTGTTGTTAAGAATAGCATGTCTTTATTTTATATAGTCATACTTCTCAAGTACAAGTATTCTAGTTCTTTTGTCAGCTTTATTGGAATATGTGATAGGGTTGGCCTTGAGGCCTTGCAACGTTCCATTCAAGTTTCATGTGAAATATGAAGTTGTACAAAATGCATGCGCTGAATGAGCTAGGTGCACTTCAAGGATTCAGTGGACTCTGGTTTGTGGTGGGATAGCTGGGAGGTTCAAAGTCAGCAAATACTTCTTCCCATTTGATGTTAGAGGAAGGTACACCAAAACTGGAACAAAACGCAAAGACAACTTCATCATTTTTAGACAGCACAGGATCAGTGGGATTTGCTGTGTTTACAGTGGCATTGTTAATTGTGTTGCCAAACCACTTCTCCTTAAGTGAGTTTATAGTGCAAAGAATATTTGGAACAGTTTCTTGTATGGTATTGAAGAACTTATCGTGGCATAAATGGATAAAATCAAAAAGTGAAAAAAATTTACATAATTCACACAACTACATTGTAGGGAACAAAGTAAATTAGTAACCTAGTTACCAAGCTCTTCAATTTTATCTTGCATACCTGCCCATTCAGCTGTGGGGCTATATCTCACTTTAGCATGATCATTTGGAAAGGAAAACTGGCACAACCTTAAATGCACTTTTGAAGGTATTCAATACAAAGAATACGTACCTTCACTGGTCAGTATATATGTTTAGATTCTGACAGTCCTACACTACAAGATTGGTCCATTGGGCAGCCTTGAAATTGGCCTAAATCCATTGGGCTTAATTCACAATACAACATAATGCTGAAGTAGGGTACATGAAAGCAATCCTGCAGGATCGTGGCTACGTTAATCAGATCATTTCACACTCTATATGGTGCAAACAAATGAAAAGTGCTAAAGGGGTCACTCTTCATTGTGAAACATGCCCGTTCTATCTCAGATTGCCCTGGAACAGAAACGCATCTCAAAGGTTTGAGTGATAGAAGCAAAGCTTATGCTGCTAGTATGCAGTAGCAACATGAGTGTTTGTCACACATAGAATTATGCTGTCAAATATAAACTATGTTCTACCTATCACACAATTGAGTAATGTGGTACGTGAATTTCAGTATCAGTGTTATTCCAGATATGTAGTCTGTATGTTCAAAGTAATGGGACTTTGTATCAACCAGCATGTCTCTTGGGCTGTTTGCAGCAAGCAAGTACTGAGTGTAGGCAGCCAGCCTGTGGGGAATTATGCTGACAACCAATTTAGGATTGTTAGTTTGGCTCGCAATATAACGTACTTGCATGTAGCTTCCAGTACACACAATAATTCGACATGTCTCTGTTGCTTGCAGGCAGAATGAACATGTGTACGCGCTGTGCTTGTTTCAACTGCATAAAATAGGTGACAGCCATTCACTGGCTCATTTCTCAGGGCCATGCCCTGACCAATCAGAGTTAACCTACCTGTTTAAAATTTAAACAAAGCTTGGCAGTTAATTGTCAGTTGCCATTAACCAGTGCATTCTCCATGGCTCTATAAATCAGCACTGTCCAGTCTTGTAATGTAATTCTTGATTTTTCCCTTGAATTGTTAGTTTTGTAAAATGTCCTGATGAGTTCAAGAGAAAAGGCATCAACAGAATGTGTTTTTTCACACAACATTACAGTTATGGATGGGCAAGCAACTAATTATAAGCTCAGACTTGAAAGATTTTACCTGTACACAAGTGAAAGGTTCTATTTTTAATGGAGGCATAGATTAAAATATCGATATGCCAATGTACCATCAGATGGAGTTCACTGTGCCTGGCCATTAATTAATTTAAGTATGTGCTTGAAGTAGGAAAATTGGCAGAATTGTACACTTGTATGTGCTTTTACTTGAAAATGGCTGTAAGGGAAGGATATAACTGGTAAATAAACAATGTTAGAAAGGAAATGTCAAGTAGTATGTGTCTGTTTCCAAAGCATGTTATTGACAAGGTAGTGGATAAAATATTAGTTTTCAATGTACTTGAGGTCTATTCTCTCTAAGAATATCCAACACTTGGTTTGAAGAGCAGAGGTGGGAGTTGACACATTACTATGACTTTCCCTAGACGCAAACACATTGATCATATTCAATTCCCTGATCTTTAATGTAACCAGATTTATAATGTAAACAGATATCATGAATTTGTATGTGCCGAAGGCATGATAACATTTCCCAGTGCTGCATTGTTGACGCAAGCAAGGAAATAAATAATGAGTCAGTAGGTGCAAGATTTAGAAAAGTGGTCAAAAGCTTGATTTTTCAAATGTTTTTTGGAGGTTAGTCTAATATAAAAGCTGAGAACTGAAAGACCAGAATAGAAAAAAATCCATGAAGAAAAGTGTGCATGCTTAGAATGTATAGGAATCTGGAGAGAGAGCTTAGGAGTTGTGAAGCTGCCAGCTCACAGTGTGGCCTTGATCTTGATTCTCAATAAATGCATGTACATCTTTCTTTGTTAAAAGTGAGGATGGGGTAGGAGGGTGTGGAAGTTCAGTATTTAAGTATGTTTAAGGGGATGCTTGATAGGTTTCAGATTACTAATGGTGTAAAGGGTAATAGTTTTAGTGTGAGTGAAAGGTATTAAAGTATTCAATCAACTATAACTACATGAAATGGTGGAAAAGGCTTAATGTGCTGACTGGCCTGCTCTTGTTCCTATGATTCAAAGAGGGAGTTGGTTCATCTGCTTATAATGGCAGGTGTTATTTGAGAACATATGTTGATGGGGAAATATATAATGCCTTCAGTATTGTACAATGACAAACCAACTAAGATGGTGCTGGGAATGGCAGCATTGTACATTTTTCACTGTACTCATGTACCCCCATGCTTGAGGATACACGACAATAAAACCTAAACCTAAACTTATACTAAATGCTCTTAACTCTTGTAAAGTTAAACAGTTCCATCATGCATTCAGAGTTTTTGACAATTTTAGCTTTTTTTTTAAAGCCACTGATAGCATCTTTGAAGGAATTGGCTTGGTGACAGTGGATGGAGAAAAAGCAGATCAGTAATTTTCTCCAAACTAGTTGGGGAAATCAGGACATTTCGAACGTGAGTTCAAACCAGTACAATTGGAACTGATGGCAAGGATCTCTTTTAACAAAGTGACCAATGGCAAGGCTTCTTAATAGAGCAGGTCCAGTGAAAAGCCTCAGACATTCAGCTGCTGTGATGGAGAGAGGGTGGAAAATATAGATGAGTGGATGAGCTAAGATGGGTCAAATGGCTTTTCTTTCTCCTTGATTTATCCTACAATGTATAATTTTTTTTAAGCAGGGCTGAAAGCAAAAATGCTTAGTGCTGGTCAAGAGTTTTAAGAAGGGAAACAAGTGAAAATGATTAGCAAGTTTAAACCTTAATATTTGTAGGTGGAACCTTGCCAAAGACCTTATTGAAGTCCATGTAA
Source organism: Chiloscyllium plagiosum (assembly GCF_004010195.1). Classification (NCBI taxonomy): domain Eukaryota; kingdom Metazoa; phylum Chordata; class Chondrichthyes; order Orectolobiformes; family Hemiscylliidae; genus Chiloscyllium; species Chiloscyllium plagiosum. The sequence continues at coordinate 28,227,844 of NC_057747.1, forward strand.
AACACTACTCTGACCAATATAGTCACCTCTTCAGATCAGGTGAATCAGTTACTAGATTAGGAGAAATTATTTCTAGCTGCAGGAGTTTAAGTCGAAGAGGCATTGTTAAAAAATCAGAATTGGACCATCTAGGACATGCTTTGATACATGAAAGATCGTAAAGTTAGGAACTCTTCTGTCAGTGGCAGTTGATATGAGATAGATTGGAAGTTTTCAATCTGAGATTGATAGATTTTTGTTAGCAAGGGTATTTTGGATTTGGAGCAAAGGTGGATGTATGGAGTTAAGTTGCAGGCAGCTATAATCTTATTAAATGGCTCCCAAGACCTACTGCTATTTCTAAATTCTTTAGGTGTTCACTGTTTGTATTGACTTATGTGCTTTAGAATGCAATCGTATAGCCCTGTTATCTGAATAATGAAATCTAGGGCTTCCCAAAGTGGGAATTGGCATCCTGTTGGGTAGTTGCCCATGTGTTTACAGCTCAGTTCTCACCAAGGAGTTAGGACAAGCTTCAAATGGAGGGAGGTTTGGGAAGTAATGGTACAATCCATTTAGTGTTTTTCGTTTTTGTTGTGGGTGCTGGAAATTTGGAACAAAAAGAGAGAATGCTGCAAATGTTTATAGGTCAGGGAGCAGCTGAGAGAGAGAAACAGAGTTAACATTTCTGTGAATTAATGCTGTCTGATCTGTTAAATATTTCCAGAATTCACAGTTTTGATTGGCTTAATGTCTTTATTTTTAAAATTTTGCATCTTGTTAGAATCCTACATTCTTCTTCAGCTGAAAAATTCAGTAACATTCTAAAAATCAGTAAGAACCCAGAAGCTAATCTCATTCCAAGTGTGAGACACACACTGCTGACTGAGCTTTCTCGTTATACTCAGCTCCCATGTCAGCGTGAGTGATTTCTGAACATGAGCCTTGAATTCTGTCACTGTTGATATGCTTTTTTCTGCTTTCCACTGTTGTACACCTAAAACAATTTTGTTGCTGAATTACCAAAATTTGAAAGTGGTGGTTTGTGAAGGAGGTAACATGTAAATTTATCGCAAACAATGACATAAAATTAGCCAACCAGTACACATTGAAAACTTTCATCGTGAGGGTAGACTGTTTTCTACTCGGGCTCATTGCTTCTTTCACGTCACAGAAATAAACTACAGGAAATTACAGCTTATCATCCTTCATAAATCACTGCTGTGATAGGATTGTTTTTCTTTGCATTGGTAATATGTAAGGAAGAATGGCAGATTAAAGTTTTATAAGCAGCTTTGAAGGGTGTCAAGCGGTAATTTTTTTTTACTGAAGATTGAGGTGTCCGCAAGTTAGCGACCTCTGAGGGCAATGCTTGCGAAATTGCAGGGCATGGTTGATAGTTAGCTAGTATGTTTATTAATAATTCCAAGCCCAATGATGTTTAGAAAATTCCTTCATACTGAAGTTAAATGGGCAGAATTTTATAAACAACCCCACTGCCCTGTGGCCGATCACTTGAACTCCCCCTCCCACTCCACCAAGGACAAACAAGTCCTGGGCCATCTCCACCGCCAAATCCAAGCCACCCGACGCCTGGAGGAAGAATATCTCACCTTCCACCTTGGGATTCTCCAACACATGGAATCAATGTCATTTTTACCAGTTTCCTCATCTCCCCTCCCCCCACCTTATCCCAGATCCAACCCTCCAACTTGGCACCATGCTCTTGAACCATCCTACCTGTCCAACCCTTTTCCAAGGATTTTATTAACACCTACTGAAAATAAGTTACTATGATCAGAGTTATCAGATTAATTTTTCTTTGAAATCATTCTTCACATATGGTGCATGAATTAGCCGAACAGTTTCAGCGATGAAAATTTGATATGTAAAATTGAACTGACAATAGAAAGGGAAGAAAATGGTACAGCCCAGGATATGACATCTATCTTGCTATTCTTAGAAGGTGACAGATTGGAGCAAGCATGTGGAGTTGTTGCTGAATAAACACGAATCAGAATTGTCCAGTCAGTGCTCATATTAAAGAAAGATAGGTGTTGAAAGAAGGTAACAATAGGGGGAGCTGCTGTCTTCTCTTTTACACACTGCACCGTTTTGCTGTGTTGAATTAAAGGGATAATATATTTTGTACATCAGCTTAATTAGTTTAATAGATGATGTGATGTGGGGTCACTACCTATGACTCCTATGATCTGTGATGACTCCTTCACCCCATGTATCTCCATTGACATTGGCCATCAATGTTTTGAAAGTGCCATTCAACCAATTATGGAAAGCATTGATCCAAATAAAAAGTGTCAATTTATAGACTCATTCGTAGAGGTGAATTTGGTTAAATGAAGTTAAAAAAAAATTGTTTTGTAACAAAGTAAGTTTTAATTTGAAAGTTATCCAGCATTGCTGTTCTTACTGGAGTCTCACTTTGCAGCTTGTATCCAAGTTGAGAGTGTGGTGTTCGAAATGCACAGTGGGTCAGGCAGTATCCGAGGAGCAGGCCAGACAGCATCCGAGGAGCAGGCCAGGCAGCATCCGAGGAGCAGGCCAGGCAGCATCCGAGGAGCAGGCCAGGCAGTATCCGAGGAGCAGGCCAGGTAGCATTCTCGGATCTGCTGTGCTTTTCCAGCGCTACACACTCGACTCTGAACTCCAGCATCTGCAGTCCTCACTTTCTCCTAGCTGTAACCCAAGTCAATTCAATTAAGGCAGTTTGAAGCCATTAATAAAGAATTCAGATCAGAAAGCTAGATTTTTTTTACTGCTAATATTTTACTTGATAACATGAAATCCTGTGTCAACTTTGACTGTAAAATTTGCTGAGAACAGGTTAGGAATGATTAAGATGATTTGTTTAAGAATTGTTCAGATATTCCATAATCTTTAAACTGAATCTTCTCATTATTTTCCATAATTATTATAAATTAATCTAGCTCACATTATCTCCACATGCATTTTTGTCAACATGGACAAAGATTGAATGTGGGAAATTAAGAGGTGCTGCATCAAACTCTGTTTAGGAACCCAGCCTCTTTAGAAACTGCTTCATAACTGTTCATGTGAGTGAAGTGAGTTTATCATGCGTATATTTCACAATTTTTAGGCTGTTCAAATAGGTATAGAAGTAATTATTTAATCTGGAAAGCTCTCCATTTATGTGGATGGGTGCAGTCCCAACAGTATCAAGAAACTTGATATAATCCAGCACCAAGAAACCTATTGGGTTGACAACACATCCACCAACGTCAATGTTTATTCATTCACCACCAACCCATTGTCTATCATCTATAAGAGTCACTGCATAACCCACCAAGAACTTCGCAAACTCATACCTTCTACCATCTCGAAGGTCAAGGGCATCAGATACGTGGGAACACCACCACCTGTAAGTTGTACTCTAAGTATGCACCATGCTGACTTGGAACTATATTGCTGTTGCTGGACTAAAATCAAGAAGCTTGGCTAACTGAGTTATTTGGATGGTTGGTTGTGATGCAGAGTGACATCACTAGCATGGGTTCAATTCCCTTATTGGCTAAGGTCACCATGAAGACCCTACTTTCTCAACTTGGCCCCATGTGAGATATGGTGACCCTCAGGTTACGTTTTCCAGTCACCCCTCTATAGAAAGAGCACAACCTGTGGCATACTGGGACTACAGTGATTTTCACCATTAAAATTCTGGAACTCCCTCCTAACAGCAATAGACTGCAATGTTTCAAGAAAACCCACATCACATAAATGAATTCATCAAAAAGAAATTGTGTACCACTTTGTTCACATACAATGAGCTGATGTCTAATCTTCTAAGGCAGTAATGATTATGGTCTCATATGAAATGTGATTCCTGAATAAGGGCTTATGCCCGAAACGTCAATTCTCCTGCTCCTTGGATGCTGCCTGACCTGCTGCGCTTTTCCAGCAACACATTTTTCAGCTCATGTGAAATGTTGCTGGGTTCCTACAACTGCTGTACAATTGTCTAGCTTCATGTCAGACAGCCAGGTAGGTCTTTGTCAAAATTGTTATTATTTTGTTGCAGAGGAATAAACTCCAAGAAACATTGTTGAAAATGACTCTCCATTCTAACTATGCAAATGTTTCAACAAAGGGTTATTGATAAGTTAATGCTTACAGCATGATTAGCTGTAGGGACTAATGTATACCCGATCAGGTTAGGATTGACTGGTTTAGGATATCATTACTTAATACAGGGGCTCCTGCATCTTCTCACAGAGACCCACGAATTGATGCTGTAAACTTTGGAGAGATTTGCTTAATGAAAAGGAACAAACATTGGTCTAGGGTGAGAAAGACCCTTATGAAACAGAGCTGAGAGCTCAGCTAGTTTATTGCTAGCTTAATTTAAAAAAAATAATCAAAACTCCACACAGCCCTTGGCTCACATCCCAACAGAAGAGTACTCCGATTGAGTGCTGCAACAAATTGTATATATTGTTTTCAAATGTCAATGAGTGATATTGAGAGTCACTAACATGAAAGAACAATTGTGAGGTGATGTATTAAACTGTTTTTGAGACTGAATATGTTAGGAGAGAGAAAGTTAGTGAAAGTTGTAATTCATCGTCTAAAAATATGTATTATCTTAATGGAAGATTTTCACTCGTGCTTGAGTCATTAAGTAAGTGCTATGTAATGTATTGATTTAGAAGGTTTGAAATTTCAGAATTCCTGGCTATGTTTGTTTACTCAAGTCCCAACCTGAGTTTGCTGTGTGAGGATAAAACCCAGGCTTTTGAAAATGAACTTCATGCATGTTAACAACATGAAATATCTTGCAGTAAATAACATTATTTTTTAATAAATTCAGGTGTTGTCATTGTCACTGGCTTAGCAAGAATTTATTGCCAATCTTTAACAGGTCTTAAAATTAAAGAGTAGGATTATTTTTGTTTGAAATTGTTAAATTATTAATTGTGTATGGTTTTCTAAAGCTGAAAAATGTGTTGCTGGAAAAACGCAGCAGGTCAGGCAGCATATAGTTTTCCAAAGCCTTGCTCCTCAATCTCTTCACTTGACTATATCAGATACAAAATAAGCTTTTACCAATTTTATGGATCATTTTGTCCAGGAAACTGAAACAATCACTATATAGGACAAAGATGTCACTTTCTTTGGCATTAATTCATTACATAGTTGATTTAAATGTTACATTTATGTTTTGATTGATGACAAGGTCAATATTTTAATCTGAATTTTTAATGTAGTAAAGTGCTTCCCACAAGTTGGTCAGTAGTCCTATTGAGAGATTCTGGATTCACATTTTTCATGCAGGAAATGGTTTGTTGTAGGTTACAGCCAGGTTGGGAGAAATTTGTTATGCTTCTCATTCCTACTTTCTCACTTTAGTTGCATTTAGGTAAATGTGTTTATCTGTCTCTTCATCTGTGTGCTGTTTTATGGTTGAACAACATGTTGTGGAAATGAATTGGTCGGATAGCCCAACTTAGATTTTGCAATTCTGGAAATGTGAATGTTGTGCTCGAGTTGCTCATTAAGCATAAAAAATGATCTAAAAATATGTATTTAAGAAGTAAGCACGATTGCTTATTCAACTTGATTTTAATCTGACTCTATTCTCTTTACATTGCAGTGTGAATTCCTATGCATTAGGATAAATAGTGTAACGGTGAGGCATTATGAAATTGAACTGTGCAGATGTTGAAAAGTATTGTCTTTAATTTTCAAATCACAGAACTACTCTAATGTTGGAGAAGGTCTGTACACAGCAGTATTTTTCAAAAGACTACTTGATTTGTCTGCAGCTTGTGATCAGAAGAGATTATGGCTAGCAACATCAAGAATTTTCTAATCATATCCTCCATCAGTGGAACGTAGGAGAAAAAAAAAATCTGTTGTTATAGTGATGGTTTAGTTGTAGTGCTCTGCTGTCACCAAAGGCAGTATTCATCGCTTAATACATGAGATAAGGCTGAACTACACATTGTAACTAGTTAAAAAAGATAATCAGTTGAAAATCACTTGATTAGTTTTAGCTAATGAAGACAAGTTACAGTTGTGAACAACAGGTAAAGGAAAACTATAGCATTGTTAATGCTGTGAGGGTGATAATATATTGCTGTGTGGCTATAATGCAGAAAAACTGGGGCTTTGATGATTTCATGTTTTGTAACCCATTGTAACCCACCACAGAATTAGATGCTTTTTGAGCGCAGTCCAGAGCTTTGAGGGTATAACGTTGGCCAGCATTTCAAAGCAATTCTAAACAAACTGTATTATTGAAAATATTGTTAAACCAGCAGCTTCCCTTTCAAGTGGCCATTATCGGTAACGTTGCTGTGTGATGTTCAATCCTGTGTCCTGTCCCATCGCTTAACCAACATCCCTTATATTTGGATTTTCTGGCCATTTCTGTTTTCATTTTTGTGGGACCTTGCTGTGAATAAATGGGCTAACATATGTCCCTCCGTGACAATAATGGGTACTCTTGCAAAGCACTCCTTTGACTCAGGTGTAGAGAAGCTAGATGCAATTCATGCTATTTATAAACTGCTTTTGTTCTTTTATCCTGCCCAAACCCACAATAATCCTCAATGGTGAACTTTACAGGAAAAAAAATCACTGAAGTTGATAAAAAAAATCAAATCTGCGGCTGCCTTAAAACACATAGTTTACAAGTGTCAACTAGCACCACTGAATGATTTGTGCTCAAAGTGGCACTTACATCTGGAAATGACATATTTTGCCAGAGGAGCTGAATGCATATCACTCTTTTGTGACTGAAAATCATTGCCTATGTCAGTAATTGACTCATCTTGTGTTTGTGAAAGTCATTGCACCCCATGCAACCTGGACTCAGACCAGGCACTTCAACTTGCCTTGATGATGTGGGTATACTGAACCTTTAGAAAGTTAAAAGCTCGCAGAACTACTACCTGGCAAGCACCAAGTGTTCTGAGCAAGATATAATATAACCTTCTGGCCCACAAGCTAGTGTCGCTGGTTGCCTGGAGACAAAAAAAAAAATTTGAATTAGGCCAATCAGTTTAAATTATACCCCAACAAATACCAAACTTCAATCACGTTTGAATTGAGTATATTGACAATATTAAAAGCCAATGACACAATCCGATACTTTGGGGGTATAAGACCGGGGAGAACTGCCAAGCTGTCAGCATGCGCAGACTGCCCGGAAAGTAGCTCTTTTAAAGATACCTTTATCGATCAGTGACCTTTGAAACAGAAATTCCTAAACAGAAGAAAAGAAGACAGAGGAAGATATAAAGAAAAAATTCGACAGCTGGCTGGTTTTGAAATTTGAATTTTGGTAAACCTTAATCGAGGGTTTTATCGGACCAGTATTGTAGAAGGTTATGGGAAGGAGTTGTAAATAGTTGTTAATTATTCTCTGTTATATTTTAAGAAATAAAGTTGTTACTTCGACTAGTTCTTGGCCTCTCGAATTTTCACAGATTACTGCATGGGATAAATCTTTTCTGTGTTGCTGGTTTAAATTAAGCAGGAATGTTTACCCTGTGATGTAACATTTTGGGGACGTGTTGTCGGGATTTGAACTGGTTTAGACAGATAACAAAAAATCCCAGCAGATTTAAACACTTGCAGGTTAGTGTCCTCGGTCTTTAAATAAAATGTAGGTGAGGCAATTTGTTTAATTTCGGTGACTTGTGGTTGATTAAATTAAAAGTGAGAGAATGGCTCTTAAAATTGCTAAAGAGGTTCTGGGATTTGAAGATGATTCTCAAATTTGTCAAGAAAGTTTAGATGAAAAGAAAAAGGCCATACTTTTAGAATTGGCCAAGAAATTAGATTTGGGTTTAACCAAAGGCAAAAGTAAATCTGAAATTGTCAGGGAAATACTCAAACATTTAGGTGTGTCAGAGAAACAGACAAGTGCAGTAGAGGTAGAAAAAACTCAAATTACAATTATACTTTAAGAAATAAAGTTGTTACTTTTACTTTAATAAGTTCTTGACCACTTGAATATTCAGATTACTGCATGGGATAAATGTTTTCTGTGTTGCCGGTTTAAATTAAGCAGGAAGGTTTACCCCGTGACGTAACAAAATCCTCTTATGACTTTGATCTGTGAAGATAGGCATTTAGTATATCTGATTCACCTTAGCAAGTATATTGTTAGGGTTTTAAGAACTGAAAGTGCAAGAGGATTTGGCAGGTCTGGCAGTGTCTTTGGAGACTGAATTAAAGTTTTATGTCCAATATGACTTCTTTGGAACATTGTTAGGCTGACAGCAACCCAAATTGCATTCATGTTGAAAACACTTGAAAGCTACTGAATGCTTAAATAAAACAACAAGTAATGCAACTGGCTTGATAAATATGGAAAGAAAAAAATATATAATCAGGCTAGAATGACTTCATCCAAATGATATCTCTAGAAATGATCCAAACTTGGGCAGTGGGGTTACATTTAAATGAAAGTCTTCACTTACAGAGTCTGTGCACGTGAAGCCAGCCAGTTTGGTATCAGTAGTTGGAAGACTCAGACACCTGCTTCAATTTGCAGTTGTGACTCTGCGCATCTCCCTGTTTCATGCTTTGGGGGTTGAGTTGCCAACCCTCCTGAACTGCTCTGGAGCTTCTAGGAATTGAAGATTAATCTCTTGAACACACCCGCAAGAAAACCCAGCAGAAAAATCTTGAGAGAAATAAAGCAAATGTCTGTTCCATGTTCTTTGACCAGTTCATGAATTATAAAAGTATTGGAAATAGGGGATGCACTGGTTATTTGATGATGGATAGCTGTTAGATACAGGAGATCATGTTGATGAAATACCCAACCAGTGTCATCAACTAAGTGTGCAAAGTATAAATGAAATTAATGAACCACTGCCAGACATTGATTTATGTGGTTAGAGATCACTTCTCACATTGTCGATGGAAATGTTAATCCAACCTTTGTGTTCGTTGTCACAAATTGCCTTTTTGCTTCTTCGGAGAGTGTAAAAATTAAGTTTACTCAAAGTTCTTGGCAGGCTACTCTGTCTTAATGACCAGGCACACTTTTTTCTGCAATGCCGATCAGCTAGATCCTTGAAATGATTCAGATTCCCATTAAGGTCCTGGAGCTTGCTCTGGAAATGCAACCTCTCCAAGGCATGATTAGCCTTGGCAAAGTTGATATGTGAAATTAAAACTGGCAGTAGAAAAGAAATTGATGAGATCATTGAATTTATTTGCTAAAAGCAATCATTTTTCCTTATGTCTGTAATTGAGAAACATAACAGTGATTTAATGAGAAAAGAGGTGAACTGGCACTTGAAACAGAAGGACATTTGGATGAAACTACGCTGTCCAACGAATCAAATAGATAAGTGGAGAACAAAATGATAGATAACTGAAATAAATCTCAGAAATGAGCTTTCTCTCTCTAGTTTGATATGTATTCAAGGGATATGGGCATCACTGGCTGTGTGAACATTTATTGCCAATCCCTAATGATCCTTAAGAGCATTGTGATGAGCTGCCTTCCTGAACAGTTACAGGCCATTTGGTGTAAATATACTTAATTGTGCCGTTGGGGACGGTGGGGGTTCCAGGATTTTGTCTCAGCGACAATGCAGGATATTTGTATTTTGAAGTCAGGATAATGAGTGGTTTAGAGTAGAACTTGCAGGTGGTGGTGTTCCCATATATTTGCTGCCATTGTCCTTCCCAAGGGTAGAGATCATAGGTTTAGAAGATGCCCAAGGAGTGCATGGTGGCAGTGGGAGTAAATATTTGTGGATGGGATGCCAGTCATGCAGCTGCTTTGTCAAGCTCCTTGAGAAAGCAGCTTGACAACAGATGAAAAAACATACAGGAGGCAAAACAGATTTTGGAAAATATTTGGAATTCATGACCTAAGAATGTCATCATTGTTGACTGACCCTCCATTTGAGGATGGCATCTACTTAAGGTGACAGGGTTCTGCCAACCAGTTTTTATACTAGTGCTGTTCAGGTTGGTTAAAACTGTCTTGTCAGAAGATTGGGAATCTGAAGGGTAACCCAAATTGGAAGGAAGTAACAGTAAGTAGAAGAGCTGTTAAGGGAACTAGGAGAAAAAGTGTTGAGGATCAAGTATGCTTCGAATGTGGAATGATGTCACTTAGACAGAATTAAGACTGCTCTAAGTAAACCTACGCAATATTCACAACTGGATAACCTAAAGGCACAATTGGAGGTAAATGGGTATGATCTGATTGCTATTACAGAAACATGTCTGCATGATGACTAGGACTGGGAACTGAATATTTAAGGATATTTGATGTTTATGAAGGACAGAAAAGAATGTAAACAAGGTGGAGTTGCATTGATAATAGGATACATTAGCAAGGGAGGATCTCAGGTTAGCAGAACAATGTGTGGAAAGTGTTTGGATGGAGCTAAGAAATAGCAAGGAGTATCTGCCATTGGTTGGAGTTGTTTATAGACCACTAGACGGAAATGATGGTGTGGGGTATGGTACTAATCTGGAGATGAGAGAAGCATGTCACGTGGGCAACAGTGATTATGGGTGACCTTTCTCTGCATAAAGACTAGATAAATCAATTGAATACTAAAGTTGTTGGAGAATGAGTTTCTGGTGTGTCTTAGAGATGGTTTTCTAGAGCAGGGCATTGATGAGCCACCTGAATGACAGGCCATTTTAGACCTACTATTCTGTAAGGAAAAATCGAGCTAATTAATAATCTTGTGTAAAAGAACCTTTAGGAATGAGTGACTAAAGTGTGATAGATAGGATACCAAAGTAAATAGCGACAGTGATGTTAGATGCACTGGTTGTAGCCTTCCAAGAATCTTTAGAGTCTGGACAACTCTGAAAGGATCGGAAAACTGTCAATGTAATATCCTTATTCCAAAAGGAAGGGAGAGAAAAAAAATCATGTTACTATAGGTCAGCTAGCCTAGTATATGTAATTGTAAAAATATTAGAGTCTGTTGTAATGGCTGCAATAGCACAGGAGTTAGAAATACACAGTATAATCAAGCAATGTTATGAAGGGTAAATCATGCCTGATAATTTTTTTTTAGATTTATTTGAGAAGGTAATGAGCAGGACAGATAGAGGAGAGCCAGTAGTAGTAATGTACTTGAATGCCCAAAAGGTTTTGTTTAAATTCATTCATAGGATGAGGGCATCACTGGCTGGGTTAGCATTTATTGCCCATTCTTAATTGCCAAGAGGACAGTCAGGAGACAATCATGTTGCTGTGGGTCTAGAGTCACATAGAGGACAGACCAGGTAAGGATGGCTGTTTCCTTCCCTAAAGGACATGAGTGAACCAGATGGGGCTTTTCCTGACAATACACAATGAATTCGTGGTCATCATTAGACTCTTAATTCCAGATTTTTATTGAGTTCAAATTCTACCATTTGTTGTGGCGGGATTTGAACCTGGGACCCCAGCATATTTCATTGGTGTCTGGATTAAGAGCCCTGTGATAATACCACTAGGCCATTGCCTCGTCCTTGTTAAGGAACTAAATGTAAGGCTGCTTGATAAGATAAGAACCCAATGTGTTGAGGGAAGTATATTAACAAGAATAGAGGATTGGCTAGCTAATAGAAAACTGAGATGGGATAAGGAGGATATTTTCAGAAAAACAGCCTATAACTAGTGGACTGCATGAGAGATGGATGCTGAGGCCACATATACAAAAAGACTTGGATAAAGGAAATGAATGTACAATCGCCAAGTTTGCAAATAACACAAAATTTGGTGGGAAGGCAAATGATGAGGATGGCACAGAGGGATATAGACAGCTTGTGAGTGGGTAGACACTTCGCAAATGGAATGGAATGTGAGAAAATATGAGGTTATGCACTTTTGCAATAACAATAAAGATTTTAAATAAGACCACACCACAGGAAGCTGTAGCACAGAGAGATTTGAGGTTCTTTGTGGATGAATCACAAAAAAACTTGCATCCAAATTCAGAAGATAATAAGGAAAGCAAAGAGAGTGTTAGCCTTTATTTTCAAGGTAATAGAATATAAAATTAGAGAAGTCTTGCTAAAAGTACGCAAGGCACGTGCCAGACCACACTTGGAATGCCATGGGAAGATTTAATCATCTTAATTAAGGAACGATATCGTGGCATTGAAGGCAGACCAGAGAAGGTTCCCGAGTTGACCCTGGGAAGGAAGGAGATCGCAAATGTTCTGATTTCTGAAGAGGAGAGGTTGAGTAGTTTAGGGCTGACCTCATTGTATATTTGAAAAATAAGAAATGATATAATTGAAAGATTATTTTAAAAGATAATATAATATCGACAGGGTAGATACTGAGAGGTTCTTTCTCCTTATGAGAGTGTCTAGAACCTGAGGCTATAATCTCAGAGTCACTCATTTAAGACTGAGATGAGGAAGTTTTATTTCTCTCCGGGTTGTCAATCTGTAGAATTCTTTACTGCAGAGGGCTGTCAATGCTTCATCAATGTTTTGAGCTGCGATAGAAACATTTTTAATCATTAAGGAAATCAAGGATTAGGAGGAAAAGGCAGGAAAGTTGAGGATTATCAGACTGAGTTGGCTAAATTACCTGCTTCTGCTTTGACATCTTATGGTCTTCTATTTTTACACTACTTTACAAAATCTGCCGGTTCACTCTGAAGCAAGAGCTTTGAATTTGAACAAGGAAAATTATGAAAGCTTGAGGTATAAATTGGGTGAGGTGGATTTGAGGAATACATTAAAAGTCATGACTTGAAAGAACTATTACATGGCTTGCAACCACAATACACTGCTTCAAGTTGTAAAAAGTCAAAGGTTAGTCTACTGTGGCTAGAGCAAAGGAGGATGAAAAGGAAAGGGAGAATGGAATATGAATGAAACCTGGGGATAAAACATAAAAAAAAGCTTCCATGGGTATATCTACCTGAGACCAGTATTGGTTCTGTTACAGGCAGAGTCAAGAGAATTTATAATGGGGAGCAGAAAAATGGCAGAGAAGCTAAATGTATGTGTTCTCACTGAGAAAGACACCAGAAATCTCCTATAATTAGAGATCAAGTGACTTGGAAGAATGAGAAATTGGAGGAAATTAGCATTAGTATGAAGGTTACACTGGAAAAAATAATAGGAATGCAAATTGATAAATCCCTGGGCCATGATATTCTACGTTCTGGAATGTTGAAGTGGGTAGCTACAGCACAATTGATGCATTGGCAATTGAATTCAAAAATTGTGTAGATTCTGGAATGATTCCTGCAAACTGGGAGGTAGGAAATGTCACTCCATTATTTAAGAAGGGAGTGAGATATAAAATAGAACTATAAATCTGTTAAGCTTATACCAGTAGCAAGGAATTTGCTTGAATTGTAAATGATGTGATCAGCAGATGCTTGGATAATAATAATCTGGCTGGCATAGTCAATACAGATTTTCACATGGAACATGTTTGCTAAATCTGTTGGTGTTTTTTTGAGGATGTTCCTTTCAAAATTTAGAAAGAGGAGTTGATGAATGTAGGATTCTGAAGGTATTCAGAAGACTGTCACAAATGGGGTTCCATAGGGATCAGTACTTGGGTCCCAGCTGTTCACAATATATACTGAGGTTTGGATGTGGAGACTAAATGTAATATTTCTATATTTGTGGATGAAAGAAAGCTAAGTGAGAATGTTTGTTGTCAGGAAGATGTCAAGTGGCTTCAGGAGGAATTAGACAGGTTTAGTAAGTGGACAAAGAATGTGAAGCTATCCACTTTGAAAGTAGGAATAGAAATGCAGAGCATTTTCTTAATGGTAAGAAGTTTGAAGGTGTATGAATGAATCCAGTGTCCTTGTCAATAAGCCAATGAAGGCTAACACATGGGTGCAGAAAGTTATTGGGAAAGCTAATGGAATGTTAGCCTTTACCACAAGAAGATTGGAGTACAGGAGTGATGAAGTCTTGCCTTGATTGTATAGAAGCTTAGTTAGATTGCTGATACAGTCCTGTGTGCAGTTTTGGTCTCCTTACTTCAGGAAGAATATTATTGCCATGGGAAAGTGAAACAAAGGTATGTTCTTGTTCCTGAGATGGTGAAACTGCCCTATGAAGAGAGACTAGGCAAACTGGGCATTTTTCTCTAGAATTTCGAAGAATGATAGGTAATCTCATTGAAACCTACAATATACTTATAGAGAGAAACAGATGTCATAATCCCAGTCTGAAACCTGGCTTGATAGATTGAATTTTGATTTGTTTTGGTTTTAACAAGGTGGTCTCCCGCTGCTAAAACATAAACACACAATACTGCAAAGTTTGCTTTTATAATAAACGGGGTATTTTAATATAAGAAATAAAGATAAAATAGAATAAACTAAACGATGTATTATTTTCTGGTGGCAAGGACCCACATGAAGGTGATTTGGATGTTTCCTTTCCTTTTGGCTGTGTTTTTTTTATTTTTACTTTTTTTTTAATGCTGTCTTTTGTAATCTAAGATGATGCCAGAGAATGGTGAGTTGTACACTTTACACTTCACTCTATTCCTGTACTCGAATGCACTTGACAAGAAAAATCTAAATCTTAAACTTATAACACAAATTCAAAGATTTTTAAACACACAGGTGTCATACCACTAATACCAAAACACTCCTTTTTAAATTGAAAATACAAATAACAGATTTTGTATACTACCCAAAACACACCCATTGTACAATACCTGAAAACATTACTCAGACAGTACTCACACCATGATAGGTTTCAGTCACTTGTCACTATAACTTTGGAACTGTAGATAGCTTCTTCTGGGGGTATTATATATTTGAGCTAAAACATACTCAACTTCAATTAACTTCTGCAAGGTTTTATCCTAACAGTTCTGGTCTGGGCCTCAAAACTATTTTAAAAGAAGTAAACATAACTACAGAATTAAAAATCACACAACATCAGGTTATAGTCCAACAGGGTTATTTGGAAGCACTAGCTTTCGGAGCGCTGTTCCTTCATCACGGCAACCACTGATGAAGGGGCAGTGCTCCAAAAGTTAGTGCTTCCAATTATACCTGTTGGACTATAACCCTGGTGTTGTGTGATTTTTAACTTTGTACACCCCAGTCCAACACAGGCATCTCCAAATCATGATTACAGAAATCCTTGCAAGTTCATGATTCCATAACCTGGAATCTAAGAATCTAAATTTCCAATAAATGGTATTTAAAAAAAAATCTTAGTTTATGCACAGTTGTGCTGGGCTTCCTTCGAGACCAAGGACAACAAACTGAAGGTGAAAGAAAAGTGGTGAATTAAAATGCAAGCAACCAGAAGCTTAACAATGTCTCAGAGCTAGATCTTCCAGGTGAGTTGGAATAAACCCAAACAATTCAAATTGTAATGAGCGGAGTAATGGGAAAGTACTGGCAAAGTCTAAAGAGGTGTTTCTGCTAGGCATGCAGAATACCTTATGTTTAGAATGTGTGACAATATTTATGTTCTCTCCTCTTGATCAAACGAAGAGCTCTCAGTGAGCATTGTGATGCAAGCAGGTCATACAGGGAGCCAGTATTTTGTTCAGTAATTTTCTGAATGATAATGAACTTTGGATTTCTCATGGAACTCAAACTAGTTCAATTCAGATAGTCATTAACCATTTCTAAAACTCCAGTGTCCCAACTCTCAATTTTTACAGTCTGCATAAGAAGTCAGCTTGGAGAACTTGGATTAGTTACTGAGTTGTGATAGTAATGTTGCTTAACATTACAGGAAGCCTCACGTGAGGATTGATATTCTTGAAGTGAGGTATCGTAATGTTTCATGGTGAGTAATAATGCCGCTGAAGTTAATGGACGCAGGGTGGTTTTTCCCACAGAGCTGAATCCAGAAACCATTTTTCAACCAAAATCATAAGTGGAGATGTCAAAAAAACTATTTTTCATGCAGGGCAGTAAGCATGAATGGAAATCATTATTATCAAAATCAGTCTTGAAAGCAGCTTGCTGATTGATTTATAATGGTCACAAGTTGTAACTCAAAAGGACAGTGCAATTGTAAAGTAGCCATGAAATACAGATCGTTGTGCTTCATTTTGGTCAAAGCATCTGCAAGTGACTGATGAGACTTTGTATGAAGCTGATTGGGGTCCTATTGATATCACACCATTCAATTTCAATACTGCTTGACAGATGAGATTGCAAACTAATCGATACTTCTGACAGTTCCAAATTCACCAACGTGGAAACCTGACTAAAATGGACCAGTAGTTTCAAAACTGAAACATCCCCTGAACTGACCGTTCAATAACGGTGCTGATTTGTAATCAAAGTAAGATGAAAATAGACCCTAACATGGCTTAAAAACTTCAGCTGTGAGAGTAGCTTTGCCACTTGTTATTTTCTGGGAGGGAGAAAGTTACTTTACAGAAGTCTAAAGGGGGCAAATTGATTTTAACAGCATAAATTGCTGATGCATGTTCTTCCCCTACTCCAAAAAAAGTTTTACAAGTGATGTTAATGGTCTGTTTATTTTTAATATTGGTGAGAAAGCAGAGGGAAATGGAAAGCTATGATATTTGAATTTTAAGTAGTGCCATTAATGCAATACTTTCCTTAATAGTGAACTTTGCAATCAATGCATATCTGTATTTTTGCTAAAATTCTACAATATTTACAGTTATTTTGATCTTTTCCTTTCCCAAAAGCTGTCTATCTCTCTCCCTCTCTCTCTCTCACTCTCACACTCTCTCTCTCTTTCTCTCTCACTCTCTCTAATGAGAGAGCAATCTTATGGTTTGGTAGGACCATGACGACTTTACCTTTACCTTTTATTGATTTTAAGAACTAGAAAGCTTCTTGTGCCTTCATGATTGTCAACTTCAAGGCATTGTCAGTGCTGACTGATCCTACGTTTAAGAGATCTGAACTATGTCATACATTCTGTGTTATGCTAACAATGGCTTTTGAGGTAGAAAGCAATGTGAATCTTAAGTAGGTCTTAAAGAAGCTTTCCTGTACTCTGCAGGAAGCTTGATGTTCCTCATCAAATTCATACATAAATCACAAAATCTCAAAACTTGAATCAATTTTGCATAGCTGCATTAAAAACTCAGTTAAATGTATTTGTGATTTTTTTCAGCATTAAGTAAAATTTCATATTTATGCCCCTGTGGATATAATTTCATTATTAAAGTACATCAGATTCACGAGTTCATGTGTACAGATTGGTTACCATGTTCCTGATACTGTAGCCATGACAATATTTCAAAATTAGTTATAAAGCCCTTTGTGACATCCAAGGTTCATGAAAGGCTTTAAGTGAATACATTGTTATTCTTGCTCTCTCCTTCTCTCCATTGTGACTGTTTCGTTGCCTTATGAATTTTGGTAGTTGGTACTTTGTATTTTTCCCTCACAATTCTGTCTATTTTCTTGTTTTTCTATTGTGTGTATTCCCATTCTTTTTACAGAATACCTTCCCAAATCTTAATATGGCCTGAAAGAATGGTCAAATTTAAAACTGATTATAGATTTAAAATATCAATTAAAAACTTTAAGTGTTACATATATATGGATTACAGGGTTATTATTCATTAGCAGAAGACTCGTTAACTCAATGTTGTGCACCATTCCAACTTGAACATGCATTATTCTTCTCAAATAAAACAAAGAACTGTGGATGCTGGAAATCAGAGGCAAAAACACAGATTGTTGGCAAAACTCAGCAGGTCTGACAGCCTCTGAAGAGAGAAAGCAGAGTTCACATTTTGGGTCCAGTGATTTCTGTTATTCTCCACATTTTTAGTTTACTTTCTTGGGTTTTCCTACTTTGCACCATGAGGGAGCCACATCATCACAATAACTGCAATGGTTCCTGAAGGCCTACCATCACTGTCATCTTCTCAATGTAATCAGGGATGGGTAAGGAACGTAACTTCATCGATATCAGAAAAGAAGATTTAGATGAGAAATTAGAAAGTATTGTTAGTAA
The DNA here is from genome assembly GCF_004010195.1 of Chiloscyllium plagiosum. Classification (NCBI taxonomy): domain Eukaryota; kingdom Metazoa; phylum Chordata; class Chondrichthyes; order Orectolobiformes; family Hemiscylliidae; genus Chiloscyllium; species Chiloscyllium plagiosum. Next base: position 28,245,754 of record NC_057747.1, read on the forward strand.
GTTTGTGGATGACACCAAAATTGGTGTAGTGGATAGTGAGGAAGGTTATCTAAGATTACAAAGAGATATTGATCAATTGGGCCAGTGTGCTGAGAAGTGGCAGATGGAGTTTAATTTAGATAAATGCGAAGTGCTGCATTTTGGGAAAGCAAATCAGGGCAGGTCATATACACTTAATGGTAAGGTCCTAGGGAGTGTTGCTGAACAAAGAGACCTTGGAGTGCAGGTTCATAGCTCCTTGAAAGTGGAGTCGCAGCTGGTTAGATAGTGAAGAAGGAGTTTGGTATGCTTTCTTTAATTGGTCAGAGTATTGAGTACAGGAGTTGGGAGGTCATGTTGCGGCTGTACAGGACATTGGTTAGGCCACTGTTGGAATGTTGCATGCGATTCTTGTCTCCTTCCTATCGGAAAGATGTTGTGAAACTTGAAAGGGTTCAGAAAAGATTTACAAGCAGAGGATGGTACGTGTATGGAATGAGCTGCCAGAGGAAGTGGTGGAGGCTGGTACAGTTACAACATTTAAAAGGCATCTGGATGGGTATATGAATAGGAAGAGTTTGGTGGGATATGGGCCAGGTGCTGGCAGGTGGGACCAGATAGGGTTGGGATATCTGGTCAGCATGGACAGGTTGGACCGAAGGGTCTGTTTCCATGCTGTACATCTGTATGACTCGAAGAAATTTACCAGGATGTTGCCTAGAATTGAGGGTTTGTGTTACAAGGAGAGTCTGGATAGGCTGGGACTTTTCTCACTGGAGTGTAGGAGTTTGTGGGGTGACCTTATAGAGGTTATAAAATTATGGGCAATATAGATAAAGTGAATGGCAGGGGTCTTTTCCCTAGTTTGGGGGATTTCAAGAGTTGGGGGCATATTTTTAAGGTGAGAGCTACAAAATTTAAAAAAGGCATCAGGGATAATTTTTTTTACACAGGTTGTGTGGAATGAACCTCTGAGGGAGTGATGGATGCAGGTGCAGATACAATGTTAAAAGGCATTTGGATAAGTATATGAATACTGGTTGGACTAAAGGGCCTGTTTCCATACTGTATGACTATCTGTCTCCATGACTCTAGCACAAATATTTTTAACAGTCTGCAAGCGCTTGTACTTGAATGTTTTGAATTAACAGCGTAACAGGGAAGAAATTAGTGTATTAATTTTAGTTAAGAATAATTCATTTTTAAAAAAGAATTGTTCTGGGCATGTGGGCTTTGCTGCCTGGGATTGCTGATCCCTGACTGTTCCAGGGAAGGTCGTGGTGAGCTGCTGCCTTAAATCGTTGCAGTCATTGTTGTATAGATACATCCACAATGGGAAGGGAGTTCTAGGATTTTGACCCAGTGACACTGAAGGAACGATAATGTAGTTCAGCCAGACATTCCGGCTAGACTGAATTATTCACAGCTGTGGTCCTTCAGTAGTTCATCTGTTTGATTGAAGGAATGACTGAACTGTACTGGTCAGGAAAATCACATGTTTGATCTCAGGAGAGACTGAATCAGTGATAAACTACTCCTTGTGTGTCAGTTATCCTGATGCTGCCATTAGGCTCATTTTCCAGTTTAAATTTAGCTTTCCTGTTGTAGATGCAGGTTGTACCTTGCTAATCCAGCAAGCTCTGGTCTGGCAATCTTTGTCATTCACCTCCACTGTCCAACGTGCTCACATATTAAGCAGAACCCTCTTCTCTTATAGCAATGACTATCTTCGGACTACTTGCCACAGTGAGGTGTGGGGGGCAGAGTACTTTGCATATTGAAGGCTGAAATAGATTCTTGATCAGTAAGGGAATTGAGGGTTACGGGGGAAGGGCAGGAAAGTGGCTGTGAGGAATGTTGGATCAGCCATGACCCTGTTGTATAGCAGTGCAGGCTTGAGGGGCTGAATGACCTACTCCTGCTCCTGTTCCTTATGGATATAGTACTTCTGCTACAATGACAAAACGGTTGGAATTACACTGGCACCTGAAGAAACATGATTTCTCTACAATAACTGCTTTTCTTCTCATTTATGTTGCACAGCACTTTTTAAAAGTGTTTAAAAGCTCCTGTGCTGACCTTGACACGTGCCTTCCCACGTTCCAGCAAATATATTGATCTGAAAATGGCCCTGTTTTAAGGCTACCAGACTATAATTGTGTAACTGTTCAGTGATTTTGATGGAGGAGAAAGTGAGGACTGCAGATGCCGGAAATCAGAGTTGAAAAGTGTGGTGCTGAAAAAGCACAGCAGGTCAGGAAGCATCCAAGGAGCAGAAGAATCAACCTTTTGGGCATATGACTGTGACGGGGCAAGCATTACTTAATGAAATTGGTACCTTTCCCATGAAATGTGAAACTGGTGTGAAGCACTCTTCAGGTGTCTAGTTACACAACAATGTGAGATTACAAAATTTGGTAATCGTTCCTAAAGAACAGGATAATCTGGATTTTTAAAATTCATTCCGTGCACGTGAGTTTTGCTGGTTGGGCCAACATTTATTGCCCATCTCTACATGCCCTTTGGAAGGTGGGTGTTGAACCACCTTCTTATTCTGTTGCAATTCATTAGGTGTCAATGCACCCTGCTCCAGAGGTGTGTAATAACATTTCTGAATAGGTCGATTAGAATATATTTGTATCTACACTGCTGTTAAGGAGGGAGTTTCAGGATTTTGACCTAGCAACACTGAAAGAATGGTGACAGCTTCCAATTCAGATTGGTGAATGGCTTGGAGGGGAACTTGCCCTTGCTGCCCTTGTCCTTCCAGATGATAAAGGTTACGGATTTTGAAGATGCCTTCACCAAGAAGCCTTGCTGCATTTGCGCAGTGCACTTTGAAGATGATACACACGTGTGTGTGTAAAAAACTGAATATTTCTGTATGTGGTGCCAATCAAGTGGGCTGCTTTGTCCTGAATGGTGTCAAACCTCTTGAGTATTTTTTGTGTTAACATCCATTCTTCCGTAAGAAATGGATGCTGCTGAGTCTTCATGTAGACTTTCAGCCTTTTTATTTTGATTGCATAAATTCTTTAGAACCGGCTGCTTCAAAAGGATGGGGCAAGCTATCTGACAGAGAAGAGAGAATAGATAACATGAAATATTATCAGTACAGTGACTGGAGGAATAGTCTGCGTTATCTTACAGCACAGTCACCACTGCAATGTGATAAATTAAGTTGTTGCTTTGGGTGGCTCTGTAATTAGATTGAGCAGTTTATCATGTTGTGATAAAAATGTTCGAAGAAACTTATTTTTTGACACAGGGAAATTCTGATAGCAGTGAAGGTCACATTCACTGCTTGCAAATTTGGCATGTTATAGTAATAATAGATATGTGCTTGTGAACTTACACAGATTGATTTGCTAAAGCCATTTGTGAGCAGTGGTGATGAGATTCTTGTTGTCCTGTGTGCTATTGTGTTTCTGTGTTAACCTTGCTGGGAAGGTGTGGAACAGGTAGCACTGCATATTTCTTTTGTGTGTTTGGGGGGAAGGGGGACATTTTTTTAACTAAGAACTATTTTCCCCAAACACCTGCCATTTTTCTTGAAACATCTTTTTTGCTAAGCTCCTTTCCTAGCCCAGACAGCTCTGCTCTCATTCCTTTGTACTTACTGTTATTGAAGCTTAATACTTTTTTAACAGTTGTTTTCAAGTTCCTCCCTCACAAACTGAATGTTAAATTCTACCACATTATGGTCATTGTTTCCAAGGGTATCTTTTCTTTGACATCTTTTATTAAAGCTCGAAAATAGCATGATCCCTGGCTAGACCCACAATATATTGATCCAAGAACCTGTTCTGAGCACACACTATGAATTTGTCCTTGTGGCTCCTTCTACCGGTCTGACAATCCTAATCTACGTGAAGATTAAAGCCACCCATGTTTAATGTGGTGCCTTTTAAAAAAATCTTTCCCATCTCACCTTAAACTTATAGTTTTGGACCCCCTCACCCTCGGAAAAAGATTTTGGGTGTTCTGAGAGTGACTTCTATGTAAGATTGAAAAAATGTCGTTCATGATTTTATAAATCTCTATAAGGTCACCTCTCAGCCTCCAACACTCCAGCGAAACAATTTATTGGTTGGGTTTCATAGGAGCAAGTGTGAAATGGTCTGCTTAGATATGAGAAAAAATGCTCAAAATATACTCTCACCGGTGACAGACTAAGAACTGTGAAGAAGTAGAGGGATTTAGGCATTGATGTACACAATTGTGAAGAGTTGGTGGAGGTGGTACAAAAAGTAAGCAAAATAATGAATGGACTGATGATCTTTTTACCTCTTGGGAAATACGCAAAGGATAATGGAAACATGAAACTTGCTTCCCAAAAAGCTGTGAATTCTGGGCCAATTGATAATTCCATAATGGAGTTCAGTGGAATTATATTGGTTAAGGCTAAAACAGGATCTAGGTCAAAAGATTTGGGTACATATCAGCCTTAGTTGGATTGAGTGTTGGAGTGGGTTAGAGGGGCTGAATAATTTATCTCTGTTAATCTGTAAATATTAATTGGAAGCTGAAAGTCTCCCTTGTGGTGGAATGTTACTGGGCAACTTTCATTCATCCGGAGATTTGTGAGCTTAGTGACTGATTAGTGGAATCTGACCAGTTTGTCATTGCTTTTGCATGTCTAGGAGAGAAAATAAGTTCAAGAAACAAGTTAATTGTCTCTCTCTCTCTCTGTATTCTTTCCATTTCTTCACCCTCCCACACCCAAAATGCTGCAAGCTAAATGTCTATTCTTTGATGCAAATTCTGAGAGTGACTTCTATGTAAGATTGAAAAATGTCAAATTATTCTTAGCTCATGGCCCTTTAATCAGATCAAGATGAATGTTAGTGGTCATTGCTGCATTTAAGTCTGGAAAAAATGTACGAGAACTAATGAATCATTGAGAACTGAAAACGACATTATTTAAGGATTCAGAAATAATTACAACATTGAGATAAACTGATCATGCCAAATGACTGATCACCTTCTGTTCACTCTTGTCTGTCTATATCAGTGGTGCTGGCTAAACTCTTCCTTTAAAAGTAGCCTGGTTATGATACAGGTTTTGACATGTCCTTTGTTTATTGGGTTAAAATGTTTCTTGAATTTTTATTATTGCGATTTATAAATTTGCAGCTGTTTTTGTGAAATTCTTTGCAGCTGTTGCTTACTGAAAATGTATCTCCGAGGCTTTCCAAAGCTTGACACTGTGCAGATGCATGAATGTGTTTCTTGGCTACATAAATCGTTTTAATTGTTTTCTCTGACTGTAGCCAGTGAGAGAGAAGCCAAGTGTTTGACTTGGTTTGCTTTTCTCTATGACAAATATTGGCTGGGCAATTGAGGTCGGATGGAAGTAGGCTTTGTTCATTCATCTGAAATCATTTTTAAACTACTTTCTCACCTTAGCCAAACTATAGTGAATCATTCTATATGACAGGAGGTAGGAATACCACAGATGCCAAGCCAAACAGTAGATACACTAGAGTGATGCTTTGGCCTTTGTATCATCATTTTCATCATCAATGGGAATTTGAGTAGGGAATTGAGGAGCTGGGCAATTATTTGTGTTAAGTGTAAACCAAGCCCCTCAAGAATCTTTCAAATTTTGGGAATGAGGAGAGTCAGTTCAGGTATTGTTCAGATTTTCGTTGCAATAATAAAATGAACTTTTGGTGAAATATTTTGTCAAACTGGAAACAATTAAGTAGTATCACATACCTGGCTTGCTAACACATAGTTTAGTTCATCTGCCCAGTTTAAAATGAAAACAGCAGCAATGAAGTGAAACTTCATGAGAAATTGACTTTAAATAGTTTGCTTGGAACAGTCACATTGTCAAGACTCACACTGAGAATTCCAAATGAAACATGTCAGGCTTTCCACAAAACTGTGTGACCAGTGAAACAAGATTCGAGCAAAACTCCTCAACTGAAAAAGCTTTGTTTGCGAATTCCACAATATTGTGGCAGTGTTGAAAGGTTTGTTTGAATTTAACATGAGCAAAGTGCTAAGATTGATTATTCTACTTGGGTGCATACCAGAAGTTAGTTTTTTTTTCTTAAATAAAGACAAAGCATTGGAGGAACTCAGTAAGTCTGGCAGCATCTATGGAGGAGAGTCTGAGCAAACATTTCGATTTCAGTACGACAAGAATCAAACTTAGTTCCGTTGCGCTCTCAGTACATGCTGCCAGACTTGCTGACTTCTCCAGCACTTCCAATTTTTATTTCCAATCTCTAGCATCCACAGTACTTGCTCTTTCCTGGTGTCTCTGGGTTGCCCACAATTTATAGGTATAACAGATAAAGCAAATGAGCTTAGAGCCTGGATTAGTACATGGAATTACAATGATGTAGCCATGACAGAAAGTTGGTTGTGAGAAAGGCAGGATGGGCAGGGTTTAGATGTTTCAGGCGAGGTGGAGAATGATGTAAAAGGGGTGGGAGAGTTGCATTACTGATTAAAGAGAATATCAGCAAGGCCATCTGGGTAGAAGTCAGGAATAAGAAAGGTTCAGTCACTGTGATGAGGTTATACTATAAACCACCTGATAGCCAGCAGGGGATAGAGGAACAGGCATGTCGGCAAATCATAGAAAGATGTAAAATCAATGGTGTTGTTGTGGTGGTGAGTGATTTTAGCTTACCTAATATTGACTTAGTGCCAGGAGTTTGGATGGGCAGAATTTGTTGGGTGATCCAGGAGGGTTTCTTGAAACAACATGTAGATAGTCCAACTAAGGAAGAGGCCATATTAGAGCTGGTATTGAGGAATGAGCCTACCAGATGATCGAAGTTTCAGTGGGGGAGTATTTTTGTGCATGAATTGCAAAAGTTAATATGCGGGTACAACAGGTAATTCGCATATTATTTTTTATTTATCATTAGGGGAGCTGAATATAAAGTGAGGTGGTTATGCTTCAGTTGTACAGGTGCGACTACATTTGGAGTACTGTGCACAGCATTGGTCTCCTCATTTAAGAAAGGATGTAAATGTATTGGAGGCAATTCAGAGATTTGCAAGATTAATACCTCAAATGGACAGATGTTTAATGAGAAAAGACTGATTGGCGCGGCTTGAAATTGCTGGCATTTAGAAGAATAAGAATATATTTGCTTGAAATATATCCATCTGTGAGGGGTCTTCACAGGGTAGATGTGAGGAGAATGTCTTCTCTCATTGGAGAATCTAGAGCTCAGGGTCACTTTAAAAATCAGGGATTGTCCCTTTAAAACAGAGATTAGGTATTTTTGGTTTCTCTGAGGGTTGTAAGTGTTGAGAACTCTCTTCTTGAAATAGTCATGGAAGCAGAGTCCTTGAATATTTTTGCGGTAGATAGATCCTTGTGAAAGCAAGGGGATGAAAGGTATTGGATGTCAGTGAGAATGAGAGTTTGAGATTATATTCAGATAGTCAAGATGTTAGCAAATGGTGCAGCAGTCTCAAGGAGCTGGATGGACTGCTCTTATTCTTGTATATCATTCTTCAGAATTGTAAAACTTAAATTCCAATTTAAAAATCTGCTCTTGAAACATTTAGGTATTTCTGCAAGTTTGATGCTTCTGAAGACTTGACATTTTTAAGGAAACTAAGGTTAACTCAACTTTTACTTTGGGCATGACTGTGGGAAAAACTGAACTCTTTCTGTTTCCTCATAATTTTAATATTCATTCATAGAGTCATAGAGATGTACAGCACAGAAACAGACCCTTCGGTCCAACTCGTCCATGCCGACCAGATATCCCAATCCAATCTAGTCCCACCTCCAGCACCTGGCCCATATCCCTCCAAACCCTTCCTATTCATATACCCATCCAAATGCTTCTTAAATGTTGCAATTGTACCAGCCTCCACCACTTCTTCTGGCAGATCATTCCATACACGTACCATCCTCTGCGTGAAAAAGTTTCCCCTTAGGTCTTTTTTTTATCTTTCCCCTCTCACCCTAAATCGATGCCCTCTAGTTCTGGACTCCCCCCACTCCAGGGAAGAGACTTTGCCTATTTATCCTATCCATGCCCCTCATGATTTTATAAACCTCTATAAGGTCACCCCTCAGCCTCCAATGCTCCAGGGAAAACAGCCTCAGCCTGTTCAGCTCAAATCCTCCTGGCAACAGCTTTGTAAATATTTTCTCAACCCTTTCAAGTTTCACACCCTGCTTCTGATTCTTTACATATTGCAATATTATTGAAAACAATGAAAAGCAGTTTGCTTTTGAAATGGTTTCATAAACTGGCAAAGCTGGAAGAAGTTCTTCCTGTTCAACTTTTTTTCTCTTCTATTTAATTTGATGCATAATGCAGAGAACACTTGCTGCACAGAGAAGGTGGAAAAATGATTAATTACTTGCCTTCTACTGATGTCACTCTGAATTTGCTGCAGTGAGATCAGCCGGGGAGGGGTTATTTGTTCTCCAGCTTTTTTCTTCCCTTGGTGACACTATTAAGATTGATTGTTTCAGAGAAGGTGTCCTCCCACACTGCACAATAGTGTCTCAAAGTGTCTGTTCTACAAATGAAATCCATGTTCTTTTTTAGTTGTAGTTAGCTCCAGCATGCTTTGTTTTACTGAATGCAGTATGGTACAAAATATCACTTTTGATTTGTAATATTAAAATCTATGTAGTTACCATCTATGGTGCGATTGCAAACAGAAATAATCTTGGACTTCATTCTGCAGCCTATAGTCAGTTTGTGCTGCATTTCTTTCTCTATTCACATTTTCCCTTCTTTGATGACCACAAACAGTCATTCCTGATTGGTTGAGAGAGAGAATGATTTCCCTGGCGTATTGCATGATAGTGGTGTTGCCAGTTGCAGGGGATTGGTTATCTTCAATTGAAAAAGAAATACCATACATTAGTAATGAGGCAAAAAAGTGTCTGTGAAGGTTATTCAATTAGTTCGTTTAACACCTTCAGTAACATGTAGCTTTATAATTGGTGTTGTTGGAGGAGAAAGCGGTTGTGCATTGAAGAAGCTGGTGACCGTGTATATAGTTTTCTGTAAATGATGCTCATTTTTACTTTCACTCTCATTTAGTTTTTGTCTTCTCTTTTTGAATTTGCCTGTCCATTATTGAATATGTCACTTTCCATTCATAATGGGCATTTCAATAACTTTATAATGCCAGTAAAATTCTTCAAGAGAATTCTAAAAATAGAGCATACAAGAATGTCTTTAATTTATATGACACATTTAACAACCTCTCTATGTGTTAACGCAAAACACAATCAATGGGATACTTTTGTCACTGTTATATCATTGAGCACATGGTGCCAATACTGCTTGAGGGATTAATGATGCAAAGGACATCGAGAGCTCCCTTGCTCATTGGAATCCTTTACATTTCTTTAGAAAGACAGATGTGGCCCCAATTTAATTTTTTTTATTGAAAAACTGGCATCTCTGACAGCATAGTACTCCACTGAATCGAGCATATAATCTAGGTTATATGCTCGAGTCTCAAACCCAAAGTATTGGGAAGAGATTGTCTTTTTTCCATTTGTTCATGGATGTGGGTATTTCTGGCATTTATTGTCCTTCCCTAATCACCCAGAGGGCATTTAAGAACTAATCATGGTGCTGTGAATCTAAGGTCACATATAGGCCAGACAAGGTGAGGGTTTCCATCCTTAAATGAAATTAGTGAACCAGGAAAAGAACTAATGGTCACCTGGAAAAATGTGGATCAACTCAAAAGAGTCAGCATGAATTTGTTTAAGGAAAATAGTGCCGAACTAATTTGTTCAATTTTATCAGCGGTAACAGAGAGGAATTATGAGAAGATCATTAATATGGCGTGCATTGACTTCCAGAAGGTGTAGATAGTGTTACACAGCAGGCCTGTGAGAGAATTGGGACCAAAAGGGTCAGTTTTAACGTGGATACAAAATTGACTGTGGGATAGGAAGCAGAGAGTAAAGATTAAAGGGTGTTTCTCAGGCTGAAGAAAGGTTTGGAGTGGTGTCCCCAGGGTTGGTATTGGGACTCTGGCTTTTCCTGATGAATATAAATGCAATGTATTGAAGCCACCGGTTAGATTTCAGCTGGAGTGTATAGTTCTGGGTGTCAAACCGGAAAGAAGGATGTGAATACATTGGAGAGAGTGCAGGAGAGATGAGAATTCTTCCAGAGGTGAGGTACTCCACTTAGGAGTTAAGATTGGGGAAGATGGAACTATTTTTCTTGGAGGGAAGAAGACAAAGGGGTGATTTGATCAAATGTTTTAAATCATGAGGATTCTGTATAGAACGGATAGGGAAGAAACTGTTCCTACTCAAACAGTTCGAGAACTAGAGGACACAGTTTTAAAGTGTTTGAGGTAAAAAGAAGCAAATACAATGTGTGGTTTTTTTTGGTTGTAAGTAATTGGGGTCTAGAATGCACTGCCTGTAAATATGGTGTAAGTAAGTTCAATTAAGAGTTGCATTGGATGATTATTTAAAAGGACACAAATGTGCAAGTTGGCTGGGAAAAGGCAAGAGATTGGCACTAAATTAAAATGTGCAGAAACTGTTGGCTAAATAGCTGCCTTCTGCAATGTATAACTTCCCTGATAAAACAATTGAATGTGGTTACTTGGTTGCCATTAGGTTACCTCGTCTAGGTTTTTATTGAATTTGCATGTCACTTACCATGGGATTCAGGTTCTCGTCCCCAGGGCATTAGCTGGGTACTCTGAATTACTCATCCATTAATGTTGCCACTACACCATTTCCTCCACACTACTGAAGCAAACCAAGTTCACACCTGTCAAGCTTAGGTCTACACCAGCAAAAAGCATCAGACCCAAGGATTGAGGGGAGTTTAGATTTCAGCAAAAGAGGATAAAGTGATTGATTAAGATGGGGGAGAATAGAGTACAAGAGTAGACTTGCAGGGAACATACAAACAAGTTGCAAAAGCTTCTCTAGGTTTGTGATGAGAGAAAGATTAGTGATGACAAATGTAGGTCTCTTTAAGTCAGGAATGGGGAATGAGATGGCAGATCATTAAACAAAGATCTAAAACAAAGAGCTGTGGATACTGGAGATCTGAAGCAAAAACTGAAATTGCTGGAGAAATTCAGATTTGGCAGCATCTGTGTGGAGAATGTTTCAAATTAATGTTTCAAGTCAGATGTCTGGTACTAGGTGAATTGCTACTTCAGAGTGTCAGCACAGACATGCCAGGATAAATGGCATCTTTCTGTACTGTAACCATTCTGGATTCTAAGACTGTTTCTGAGCCAGAATCAATCAACCGAACCAAGACAGAAATAGATATGTTTCTAATGAAAAGCGGGATAAAAAGCAATGGGGAGCAGGTAGGAGAGTGGATTTGAGTCCAAGGTCAGCCACGATCTTGTTAAATGGCAGAGCGGGCTCAAAGGCCTGAATTGCCTACTCCAGCTCCTAATTTTTATATTTTTGTGTGTTTGGAAACAGTAAAGTCATGCAATCCCCTGTCACTGCCTAAGATCTGGGTAAACTGTAGAATGACACAGAACCCTAACCCTTTCCAATGTCTGTGGAAATTGCCACTTGATTTGTCTTGTCTCACTAGGTAGACAGAATATACTCTTTTAGTTAGATTGGCAGTCAGACCCAGGGCTCTTCACTCTTAGATAGCAGCATTCAATAACACTCTTCTTTCTGCTGCTTTTCTGTCAAATTTTATGTGGACTTCATATTCCCTGAAGCTTAACGCAACCTGCAAGTGTGGCTCAGCGTGTCTGTATTTGAGATGCTTAACATGTAGCAGACTTTCATCAAATGATTGTTATGGAAAACCCTTTGGAGGGTGAAGAGTAGCATTGTTGTCTCCTGTTCACATCTCTGAAAGATAGAAAACTGGAAACCCTGTTACCACTGTCCTTGCACGCACAGAAGATCTAGAAACAAAGGCTTCAAAATGTTAATGTTTAATCATTTGAGTTTTTTGATGATTGAAAATTACCTACCTTTTGTCTGACTATCCCATACTCCCTTTTAATATTTGCAGTTTATAAAATGGTTAAACAATTTTCCGTTCATGTAACTGAATTATCTAAGGACAAAGCTATGAGTTCTTTTAGTTAAGCCACCAACACGTCTTCAAATGACTTTAAGCTCAGTGACATTTTGGCAATGGTTGAAATTGCATATATTTTACCTCTTGTGAGGAAAATGCTTCAATTCTAACTCTTGAGTGTAAAGGTCAGTGCAGAAACCAAATCAATGTGCTGCAATTTGCTTATCTATGTTCACTTCTTACATAAAATAATCAGCCTATATCTCCTTTGCATCATGATTCAGTGTCAAGAAAAATCCTTTAAAAGATCTGATTGACCCATGGATGGGGTGGGGGGGATAGACAAGGTCTTCTCCCTGGGGTGGGGGATTCCAGAACTGGAGGGCATAGGTTTAGGGTGAGAGGGGAAAAGATTTAAAAGGGACCTAAGAGGCAACTTTTCCATGCAGAGGGTGGTGCGTGTTTGGAAGAGCTGCCAGAGGAAGTTGTGGAGACAGGTACAATTACAAAATTTAAAAGGCATCTAGACGGGTATGAATAGGAGGGGTTTAGAGGGATGTGGGCCAAGTGCTGGTAAATGGGACTGGATTAATTTAGCATATCTGGTCAGCATGGACAAGTTGAACTGCAGGGTCTGTTTCTGTGCTGTACATCTCTATGACTCTATGACTCTAAATCTAGTTGATTGGGATAGGAGTCACAATAAGTCATGCAGCAATTTGCCATTCAGGTTGGAAGTCATTTTCCATGTCACTAGCTGAACCCTCTGCTAAATAGAAGCACAATATTTGGTTTCTAAGATGATTTTAATGAACTGTTCTAAATTTGTAATTTTACGATGTTGAATATTATGAACCGTTCTTGCTGCTTTTTGGTTGAGGATTTAAGTTTATTTAAAAAAGGTTTATTATTTATTATTAGGCACTGACCTAAAGAATGCATTAAGATAAATCAATCTTTTGCTTAGCAATGCAACGGTGGTGTCGACATGAGCACAAATGTATTGTGCTATTCGAATGTCTTACATTGAGGTTTTTTCTGGGTTTGCTGGTACAACATTAACTGTTCTTAGTGTGAGACATTCTAAAGAGAAAAGCAATAAAAACTGGTTAATTACAAAGACTGCGAAGACAGCTCAGACATTCTGCATATTAGCATACTGTACTCTAGGGTGCTTCAGAATGATGATAGTGAGTCGCTTGAGGCGTCTACAGTTTTAATCCCAGCACTTTTCAAGTTCTTTGGCATTAATGATTTGGAATTCGTTTTTTATGAATGAAACACAAACTTGTTCTGATTTAGATAAACCCTATTAACCATAACCTCCCAAGACAGCTGAAATAGGTTCTATTATTCAAAGATTTGTGGTATTAAGATTGCAGTATAATCCATTTAAATGCACAAGGATCTTCAGTAACTGATGAAGTGTGTGTGTATATATGTGTGTATGTGTAGCTGGAGAGGTAGAGTTGTGTGGAATGAGCTGGGGTTTAGCACAATTACCAAAACCAAGGGAAGGGCAGAAATCATTTTCTATTTTCTCTGAAGCTAGGAGCATTCTCCTGAGTAGATCAAGTTATACAGTAAATAAAACCCTGGATCAGTGCAAAATGCAGCTTGACTAAAAATGTCAGATGGGGAAATCCAAATGATGTGTGATCCAAGATTTGTGCTTAGATTTTTATTTTATATTCACTGGTCTAAAGTAAATATATGCATGGTGCACATACTATTGCATTCAGTGAAGATAATGTTATAATTTTGCATCGAACTTTTAGGCTTAACCCACATTAAAAATGACAATCACAAGTAGAGTTCAGTTCAACAAAAATCTCAGTTCCTCCATCCTGTTAGTTGAATCTAATGATTTTGCTTCTTCTGTTTTATGACAAGCTCATTGCTTGTGTTGGCCACACTTTACATCAAGGTTTTCTGGACACAAGGTTCTCAAGTTGACTGACCTGAGTTACAGTGAAAGTACTGATTGAAATTTGAATTTTGAATGATTTATTGTCACTCACATTTTGCAAGGAATAATAAAGTAAATACAATGAAAGGCTTTAACAATTGCCACAATCTTTTGAGTAGTTTAAGGATATAACTGAAGGAGAGTCTATTTCCAATCAGTTAATACCAAATAATTTTAAATGTTTTTTCATTGTGAGTTCCTGCAGTCTTTCTCCTCCCCTTGTCCCTCTTTATCTCATGCATAAGAAAATTGAAGAGTTTCCAGACTCAGTGTATAACTTTAATACCAGAGTTTTACCGAAAGAAGTTGGTGTGTGGATTCTTTTTGTTTTAAAATCATCAGAATTGACTCAAGAATACCTAATTTTGAAAGACAGCAACAGTTTATTGTTCAGGAGAAAAGTGTACTGATTGGTTGGCAAACTAACTCTATTGGTGGTAATGTTGCCAGAGAGATGCATTAGGAAACTGTTCTCCCCTCCATAATAATAAAAAAAGTGCAATGCCTTGACGTGTTTCTTTTGCCTACAAGAACTTCAAACCTGCTCTTTTAGACTTTTTAGCTATCATAGCTTCCCATGCCTTTGCTTTTAATGGAGCCAAGAGTATGATTACTGCCCAACAGCAACAGCGCCTGTACACAGGTGAACTGTGCAGTATTGAATAGCAATTCTGTTAATTTCTACGTTCACTAAAGCATTTTACTCATTAAAAAGTCCTACAGCAGATATCCAGTAAAGCAATTTGCTGTAACACATTTATTTTTTCCTCTTTATACACTTACTGATTTTCTGCAATGTATACCATTTTATAAATAAATACATAAATCTGCATGTGTATATTAGTGTAAATCATTCTGTCTAGTATGCAGTTGAAGTTTGTGTAATTTGGATTTATACATGATAAAATGTATTGGGCAGTATGATGGCTCAGTGGTTATCACTGCTGCCTCACAGCTCTAGGGTCTCAGGTTCAATTCCAGCCTCGGGTGACTGTCTGTGTGGAGTTTGAACGTTCTCCCCGTGTCTGCATGGGTTTCCTCCGCGTGCTCCATGGTGAATTGGCCATGGGAAGTTGCCCATAGTATTCAGAAATGTGCATTAGTCAGGGTAAAGGTAGAATAATAGGGTAGGGGAATGGGTCTGGGTGGATTACTCTTCAGAGGGTTGGTGTGGTTGTTGGGCCAAAGGGCCTGTTTCCTGTAGGGATTATATGATTCTATGAAAATGCATTTGAATTCCATCACAACTTGGCAGGAATTCTGAGTTCAATATATATTTTATCTGAAAGGAGAATAATCAGTTTGTAAACAAAATATGTCAGTTTTCTCAACTTCCTTCCTATTTATCTTAATATTAGTGTGTTTTATATAAAATTCAAATTGTGATCATCCTTTTAATGCAATATGCCTGTCTTAAAACATTGCATTTTTTCTTTATCGCAATACAACCATTGCGATATTCAGGCCAACTTAACCACGGGAACTAGCTCAGAGTTTGAGATATACTAATATTTTACCAGGCACCCCCTACAATGGAAATGTACTCACTACATTGCTGCCATTCCTTCAGTTTCTACGTGAACTTATGGAAATATTATTTGCATAGTTGGTGCATATTCAGTTTATTGACGTTTGCTTCTGACATGAAAGCAATGGTTTGACCATGGATTGAGCCTGCTTACATTGCCCTGTACATTTTCTGCAAAGCACTAAGCAACTAAGATTTCTTCTTAAGAAGTGCAGAATATGTTGTGCTGCAAATAAAGTAGATTGTCCATTGCTGAATGAGTAAAGGACGTGTGCAACTGCTCTTATGACTGTGGTTTTCGCAGCTGGTAAAATTACTTACATAATAATGCCACAACCTTTTATTCAACTTATTGCTCAATAAGCTGAAAGGAATTTAGTCAAATTATTATATTTATATTTTTACTTCTATATCGTGTTATTTGTATTACACCTGATAACACATTTCCTATTATGATGTTTTTATGTCAGCATTTAACTTTGCAGCTCTGCAAAGATCCCGGCCTTGGGTGACAGTCTGTGTGGAGTTTGCACATTCTCCCTGTGTTTGCATGGGTTTCCTCCAGATTTTCTGGTTTCTTCCCACAGTCCAAAGATGTACAGATTAGAGTAGATTGGCCATGCTAAATTGCCCATAGTGGCCAGGGATGTGTAGGTTAGGTGGTTTAGCCATGGGAGATGCAGGAATAGGGTAGGGGGCTGGGGCTGCTCTTCAGGGGACAGTGCAAACTCAATGGGTTGAATGGCTTGCTTCCACGTTGTAGGGGTTCTATGATTTGACGCCATGTGCATCTTCTCATAATCAGGGTCGTTGATAATGTTGTGGAACAAGGTACAAAAGTGTACCCCCCAAGTCTCTCTCCGTCTTCTTTACATTGCTTGAACTACTTGGGTAGTACCTCAGACAATTTACTACATAAACTGTTTGTATTCTTTGTAGTTTTGAAGGTGTTGGGGTAGGGGTGAGTGTTGGTGGTGGAGAGTAATAGGAGTAATAGCCAGTAATAGAAGTTCAATGCTTTTCTGAAGGTAGAGAAGAAGAAAATGTCAACTCGCTTCGAATTACCAAATAGAGCTGAGAGAAATCTTGGAGTAGTTAGATTCATGCTGAGTTTAGACTGATGCAGATTGAATTATTGGAGAGAAATTGAGTTGAAAAGAGGCCCTGAGAATGAGAAAGTTGGATTTATCTTCAGCTGTGTACGGTGTAGTTCCTATGCTCTTCTTGATCTTTGTATTCTTTTACACATTCTGATGACTGCATCGTGTGAGAGTGCAAGTCTCCGAATTTATGTGCAGCTGTGCATTTACGGCTTAACTGGCGATTTGCGCCAAGGCTGTTTATAATAAAAGGAGGACAGTATCAGCAATCACCTCTGATTAGAATGCAGGTGCTCAAAGACAAGGGAGCAACTGTACTTTGAGCTATGCAAAGTTGCGAAGATCGTTTTTGAAGGCAGTGCTGGTGACCAGTGTTGCTCTTTACATTGTCTCATTTGGATAATTTTTTCTTAATGTATGTGAGCTAATTGTTTATTTAGGTTTATGATGATATTTCTTACAAGATTATGATGAAACATGTTTGTCATTTATTTTCTTGAGGTGGGGGAGGTGTCCAAAGTTGGAAAAGGGCAATCCATGTTCAACCAAAACATTTAAGTTAGATTCCTTCAAGAACCTTTGAAGTGGCAGAGACAATATCAATAGCTGAAAATGTGTTGCTGGAAAAGCGCAGCAGGATCAGGCAGCATCCAGGGAACAGGAGAATCGACGTTTCGGGCATAGGCCCGAAACGTTGATTCTCCTGTTCCCTGGATGCTGCCTGACCTGCTGCGTTTTTCCAGCAACACATTTTCAGCTCTGATCTCCAGCATCTGCAGTCCTCACTTTCTCCTCAATATCAATAGCTGCCCAAACTGAATGATGGCCTTTGAGCTACATAAATCCCTCACTGCTAATTAATGCTTCATTTGTCAAGGCCAAATATAATTGAAGACTACTTAGATCAGTGTTTGACTGCACCATTCTGTCCAACTCGCCCGTTCTCTACAAACGTATCCATCACAGGCTCTAAGTACCCTTTCACTGTGATGTAATTGATAAAATGAGATGCTTATCAAGTAGATTTTTTTTCATATATGGCTTTCTATTCTTGCATTTCCATCAACTTCAAAGCTCTCTTCAAATGTCTAAGTAGATGTAAAGTTTCCAAGGCAAATTCCTTGAATGTATTTTAAAAGCTACTTTAGCAGTTCATTTTATGTTGAAAAGATCATAATGGATTTGGAGAGAAATCACTAGTTATGTGTTTTCTATTTGCAAACTTTGTGGCTAGTGAGTTGACAATACTCAGATTCACTATTTAGGATGTTTAAGACCTTGTAGACATTTTAGACATAAGTTGTTGTATTCCAGCATTTTGGACAATTCTTGAAATGATTCTTCTTTTATATAGTGGGGACTGAATATACACTGGACACGGCTGAGGTGTTGATAAAAATGACACAACTTCAGAAACACTGGATAAGATACTGGTTGCAATGGATAATGTAATTGACAATGACAGGTCAGAAAGGGTTCTGCTGAGGGAGTATGAAAAATCAATGCTAAATTAAATAGCAGAACCTCTAAGGTAGTAATCTCTGGATTACTGATAAACCACATGTGAATTAGGATAGGATGAATAAGGTTAGGACATGATTCAAAGCACGACTTAGACTGGTGTGGGAGAAGTGGGTTCCTGTTCCTGGCACCAGTAGTGAGGAAGGTGAGATTCATACTGATGGGACAGTCTACGCCTGAACTGGATGGGTGTTCTTGCAAGATGCAGAACTCGGGAAAGGGAGAGGGCTTTAAACTACTGAGGGGCTGAGGGGTAAAGTTTGGGTAAATTGAGCAAATTAAGGCATAGAGTTGAGGCAAGGGAGTAAAATATTAATATGGAAAGGTCAGATCATGGTAGGAAGGGACATAGAGAGCAAAAAACACCTTTACAATACTGTGTACCAGCATACTCAGTTAACCAGATTCTGCCAATATAACATTCAGGCAAAGTAATTGATAGCACACGTTCGAGTGAATTAATATGATGTGATATCTGACAGACATGTGGCTGGAGAATAATAATGATTGTGTTCTGAATATCATTAGGTACATCACAATCAAAAAGGATTGAAAACTAGGTAAATTGGAGGTATAGCATTCCTAATGAAAGATGATATTCCCGTTAGAGCTGCCGCCGATTCCAGAGATCAGGATTTGGAATCTGTTTTGGTGGAATGGTTTGCTGAGAAATAAGTAGTGAAAAAGTCACTATGGAAGTGATCTACAGGCCCCTGAACTGTAGCCATGATGTCGGAATAATGTGGGAAAAGGTGAATTTCTTCATTTTTGACAGGAAGAATTTAAAAAAGATTAAATAGGGAATGCCTGCAGAATTCTGGGGTGCAGACCGATCTAGATGTTCTAGTGCATGAATCACAAAAAAAAGTATGCAGGTATAGCAAGTAATTCGGGCCAATCGAATGCCTTTGTGATGAATTTAAAATAAAAGAAAATTATGCTTATGTTATACAGGGCATTGGGCGAAAGTGAGGACTGCAGATGCTGGAGATTAGAGTCAAGATTAGAGTGGTGCTGGAAATGCACAGCAGGTCAGGCAGCATCCGAGGAGCAGGAAAATCAACATTTCGGGCAGGAGCCCTTCATCAGGAAACATAGATTTTCCTGCTGCTCAGATGCTGCCTGACCTGCTGTGCTTTTCCAGCACCACTCTAATCTTGACTTATACAGGCATTGGTAAGTCTAACAGGATATCAAAGCTGACACTTTAATGATCCCTTGAGGAAGTGGCGTACTGTTGGAAGTGCTGCCTTTTGCATAAAACATTAAACTGAGATCCCCACTGCCAGCTTGGTTGGATGTGTAAGACCATTGTGCATTTTATTGCAGCTTCCTGTAATTGAGGCATTTGTCATATTCTGGGTTGTTTGCTTCCAGGACAACTTCTGTCCCATATTTCTGAGACAGTGACTTAGAGACTGCTTGTTGTCTGAAGAGCTTTGACTTTTTACACATAAACTGTGCACATCATCCAGTTGCTCAGTCCCAGTTGTCCACAAAGAGGGGAAGGACATGGCAGGTTCAACTGTGTGGAGAGAAGGAAAAGAGAACAAAAAAGTGAAACTGATATCTGGATCAAATTCTTTTCAGAACAACTTGTGGTAAGGTCAGTACGACTCGCCTTGCTTTACTTCTGCCACATCCGTAGGGACAGCTTCCATTCATCCCCTTCCCTAACCCCTTGTCAGCAGCACCTTCTCCTCCTCCTCAATGTCTCTTATTCTAGAGGCATCACTAGAAGGCCTCCAATGGAGCCCAGAGCTGGACACCCTGATGAGATCCCAGTATCCTGAGGAAGACCTGGGGAGTTCTTCCTGGTGTCGTGGCCACTGTGAATCCCTAAATCAACATGATAAACCTGATTAGGCAGTCAGTATCACTCTTGTTGTTTTTGGGAGTTTGCTGAGTGCATATTCGCTGCTGCATTTCCTGCCTAAAAGCAGTGACTGCAGTTCAAAAACTATTCCATCAACTGTAAATTACCTTGAGATGCTTGGTTGTCATAAAAATGCTATACAAATGCAAGTCATCCCATTTGTTCTTTTCACTATTCTTGAGTATTTTTTACTTGTGTATCTGATATGCTGAAGATACCTGCTGGATCTCATTGTGCATGTATTGCATTCTGCCTTTGTTTTCTGTAGATAAATGGATAGATGATTTTGGTGTATATTAGAAGATGCTGGTTGTTGATTACAAATATACATCAGAATGCTTTTATAGTTTTGAATGCAATAATGTTCTATCAGTGAGGCCATCCTATTTTCTTTTAAAATAATTTATTGATGTTTGTCAGGTTCTTTATCATTTCAAATTCTACTCAGTTAATGAACATAAAATTGAATGGTGTATTCTGGAATGCACAATAAATGTACTACATTGTTGACTACACTTGGAGTTTCTGTGATGTTGTTATTCTTGTGTTTCAGCCATTTGTGTATGACCATTCATCAATCTGGCACACCTTGGCTGGTATATGGAGATCTAGGTTTGTAACTGAAGAGCTCTGATCCATTGTAGTGTTTTAAGTGCAAGAGAGAGATGCATATTGGTTGCCCTTCCAATATCCTCCTTAAGACGTATTGTATATCATCTGTAGATAGTGAAAGAAAGCGGTAATGAGATGATCAGACGTAATTTAATTGAATATTTCATAGAAGAATCCCTACAGTGCAAAAAAGAGGCCTATTGGCCAATTGATCTGCATCGACCTTCCAAAGATTATCCAACCCCACCAATCTGTATTTTCCATGGCTAATCAACTTAGCCTGCAGATCCCTGAACACTATGGGGGAATTTGGCATGGCCAATTTACATAACCTGCACATCTTTGGAGTATGAGAGGAACCTGGCAGAAACCCACACAGACACGGGAAGAACGTGCAAACTCCACACAGACACCAGAGGGTGGAATCGAACCCGGGTCTCTGGCGCTGTGAGGCAGCAGTGCTAACCACTGAGACAGCGTGGTGCCCTGGTTTGGGCAGGGTGAATAGTGAGATTAGGGCAAGTAGTACAGCAATTTTAACAGTCGAAATGACCTGCTCATGTCACTATATTCCTACCAGATGTGAGATGCAAATTATTTGGCATCATAATTTCAATTTGCTGATTGGGATACCAGATGACTTGGAGACTGGTGGATCTTGTGAGGCAGCTGTTAACCCCAGCAGGGGCTGGTTGTGATATGTTGAATCATTTTTGTAGCTGGTTATTGTCAAGACCTGTGCCTGATTGAGTAATTCGGCAATTTCCAGAAAATGATGATAATTTCGGTAAATGAGTATCTGGGGAAGGATCATTATACTCTGTGGAAGACATGGCAACAATGAATTAAGCAAAAGAATCTGTAACCCACAAATGATGATGCAGTGACAGTATGTAACCAGTTAATGAAATCATAAGAGAGTACAGAACTAAAGGGCATAGGTTTAGGGTGAGAGGGGAAAGGTATGAAAGGTTTAAGTGATAGGGGGAAGATATAAAAAGGAACCTACAGGGTGTCTTTTTCACGCAGAGGGTTGTGCGTGTATGGAATGAGCTGCCAGAGGAAGTGGTGGAGGCTGGTACAATTGCTGCACAGGGTAGCACAGTGGCTTAGTGGTTAGCACTGCTACCTCACAGCACCAGAGTCTCGGGTTCGATTCCAGCCTCGGGCGACTGTCTGTGTGGAGTTTTCAAATTCTCCCCGTGTCTGCGTGACTTTCCTCCGGGTGCTCCAGTTTCCTCCCACAATCCAAAGATGTGCAGGTCAGGTGAATTGAGTTGCTAAATTGCCCATAGTGTTAGGTACATCATTCAGAATGGGTCTGGGTGGGTTACTCTTCGGAGGGTCAGTGTGGACTTGTTGGGCTGAAGGGCCTGTTTCCACACTGTAGGGAATCTCATCTAAAAAAATCTAAATCTAAAAGGTATCTGGATGGGTATATGAATAGGAAGAGTTTGGAGGGATATGGGCCAAATGCTGGCAAATGGGACTAGATTGGGTTTGGATATGGATGGGTTGGACCGAAGGGTCTGTTTCCATGCTGTACATCTCTATGACTCTATAAACATAACACCAAGGTTTATTCTTTGAAGAATTATCATCACGTCTAATCAGTAAAGAAATGTGGAGGACTATCATAGGAATGTTATACCAGTTGATGTTAATGATTATGTTTGTTTTCTCGGAGATGAATTTGTAGATTTTTTATTGTAGCGAATGCAAATAGCTTTGTAACTACATTTTGTGATTGAGGATGTAATTAAGGGCATTCATCACAACAGGAAGAATGAAACATGATAATAGCACGGTGAGAAATGAACCAAGAGATTGGTCTGAGTAGAACTGAGTATTATGATAGACTATAGCTAGTGAATCAAATGGACTTGCGTCAAAGAAATTTGGCAAAAGAATCTTCTTAAAGTTGTTTGCTTTCAGGAAAAAAGGAAAGTGCTGCTGATTTGTGAAAGAAAGTCAATTTGTCTCCAGCCAAACTGCTGGGAGAGGAAATGGGATTTTGAAGTGTAGAATATCTATTGGTGCAGGACTATCGAAAAACATCATCGCTGCATCTCATTCTGTTCATTCCATTACCTTTTATGGTTTCAGAGTGTAAACAGCCGCCAGTTTTGTGCTGCTCTGCAGATAATGCATGCACATCACCGTGAATGCAGGCTGTGATATATCAGACTGTCTATCACTTGCCTTTACGAAGACAGTGAGTGTCTGTAAATCAAAGACAAACATTATACAATTACAGAAAATATTAGGATGTATAATGTAGAGATGTAAAAGGGAAATTAGGGGACTGACATGGATGGGATCGGAAAAGGATACAAACCAGAATATTGTTGTGTGCAGATTTCTTCTTTAAGCTTATGATATGTGTCTTCTCCGCCAGAGCTATCCAGCCAATTCAGCTGGCCCATCAGTGATGCATATCAAGGGGTATCAAAATGGAAAAAGAAAAATCAGTTAGAGGCAAGAATATTACTATTACTTAATGCTTGAATTTCTAATTCCTATTTCTCAATATATGCTTCAAAGCTCCATTTCAAGCAATTCTTATCTTCCTACTTTATTTCTTCATTTATGTTGCTCCTGAAAGTTTTATCTGCCCTAAAATGTCCTTTTGTGTTCTGGTGTTAATTC
Source organism: Chiloscyllium plagiosum (assembly GCF_004010195.1). Taxonomy (NCBI): domain Eukaryota; kingdom Metazoa; phylum Chordata; class Chondrichthyes; order Orectolobiformes; family Hemiscylliidae; genus Chiloscyllium; species Chiloscyllium plagiosum. Next base: position 28,268,987 of record NC_057747.1, read on the forward strand.
TGGTGTTAATTTTTTGTTTGGTTCTGCTCCTACAAAGCACCTTAAGAGGTTTTACTATGTTTAAAAAATGGAAGTTGCTGGTAATTAATCAATAGTTATAGGGAGTGTGTAGTGACTAGTTTATTTAATATTTGTACCATTCAGCTAAACTTGCAAGTTTAAGAGCTAGCATACTTGCTTAAGTGGACAATTAGTGGTGTCGATAATTGCTTAGAACCATTTTGAGACAAATAATTTGAGTAAGTTATTTTTGACACATGCATTTAACAAGGTGGTTTCTAAAAATAAACATACAAAATAAATTTTGTCAAAGGATCGATAATCAACGTCTGGTCAAACTTAGATGTAAAACTTAATTTCTGAGTGTATACTATGTGAATAAATACTTATGTAGCTAAAACTGATTCAAACCTAGAAATCAAAATCAAGTATTGAGAATTCCAAAAAAAAAATCAAAATGCAATCCACCTCTACTTTTAAATCTGCATAGTCATCCAATCAAGCTTCTAATGTGTCTTTTCAAATTATTAGAAATGTGATGGGTGTGATTGCCAATCAGAATGTGTGTGGATGTTACGTAATAATGGTACTGAATTCACTGTTTGTTTTCAATTATCCACCATGATTGGCAGGTACCTTGACCAACAATAAATGCCTGTTCTGTACATGTTCAAAACACAGCAGTTTCATTGTAGACTTTCACTACAGAAGTGTGGCAGCTGAACCTTAGTCTCCTGAATGTCTACATGCTATGTTAATTTCACAAAGCGTCTCGAAGCATTTTAAGTGTTCATCACTTCTCCTAACTTACTCTACACTTCAACATCCTTTCCTTTACGTATTTTAATTATGTTTTCCTTTCTCTGGGATGGTTTAAAGGTTTTTAATGTTAAAAGGATAAATTGTGTGGAAATTTACAGGCCTCGATAAAACAAAGTACATTAAAGCTTTAATCTCTACTTCTACGTGGCTTATTCCATCTTGGTATCACTTTTCCTTCAAATTGCCCACCAAATTAGAGAATAAAAGATAAATTGAAAATCTGAACTATAAGCAGGAAATGAATAACAAATTTATCCCTCCTGAGTAGGAAAAATAGGATGGGAAAAGGCCAATCAGTACTTTTTTGCAGATCTTAAGGACTTTGGAAATGGCTCAACACCAATTGATTACTTTGAAATTTACCCAGTTACTCCTGTATCACCGTACTATATGCCGTCATGTAATCTAACTTGAACAGTGTAATTTCTCACAGGCAGAATGAGATAAATCTCCAATCATCTTTTTTTTTCGGATCATTGTGAGGGAAGAATGTTCACCATGGCTTTGGGTTTCTTGCTCTTCAAATAGTTTTAAGGGTCCTTTGAAGTTAAAAGTCACACAGCCCAAGGTTATAGTCCAACAAGTTTATTTGGAAGCATTAATTTTTGGTGCGCTGCTCTTTCATCACCTACCGGATGAAGGAGCAGCACTCCGAAAGCTGCTACTTCCAAATAAACCTGTTGGACAAAAAACCCATATTGTGTGACTTTAAACTTTGTCCTCCCAGTTCAACAATGTCCACGTCAGGGGTCCTTTAAAGTTCACCTTTGTGACCTTTTCTGATATTCAACTGGAAGGTCAACCTTTTTACTCTTTGGTCACGCTTTCTTTACCTCTCTTAACCAGTTAATTTACTTTTTTTTATTAGTGGCAGCATTGTTTCCAAAGAACACTTTCTTCTTCTTGGTCAGTTGGGAGAAAGCTTTCTTGCTTCTTTGATGGCTTACCTGTAGCTCGCACCTGATTTGCTGGCATTTTTTGCAGTACTGAAAATATTTACCATGGTAACTCCCATCCTTTGGAGCTCGAATTCAACAAATTGCTTTAAGGTATTTTTTAGTTATAAATTGGTACAGTCCTTGAGAGTTAAACTCTAGCTTTCATCTTTTAGGACTTATGTGGCAGGCTGTAGTGTCCATAAGTTTTTACCAAAAGGCCAGTTCCAAGTCTCCCCTCAGGATATGTTGGCCACAGCATACAGCAGACCAAGAAAACGAAAACACAATCCCTACAAGAAAAACTGGACAAACTCACACAAAAGAATGACACAGACAATTCAGAAGCTTGGACTAAGAACCTATCGGACCGAGCACTAACAGACATGGAAAAAGCCATCCTAGTAAAAGGATGAACTACAACTACAGAGACGTGGACAGAAAGAAATTCTTAGCATTAGAATCAACCTTGAAAGATGACAGACTCACAGAAACCCAGCAGACCGTCAGACAGACAGATTGCACCCTACCATCACTAAGCAGGAAGAAGGAAGGGAACACCCTCAATGCACAGGAAAGGAATGCTCTCGAAGGACTAAAAGACAAACATTGTAATCCAACCAGCAGCCAAAGGGCGCATGACCGTCATCCTAAACAGAAAACAGTACATGGAAAAGGCAAACTCAATGCTTGCAGATACTGACACTTATCAACATGTGGTGATAGACCCAACTCCATAGCTAGAAAACCATATCACAGCCTATTGAAGAAGATTCATAAATCAGGCCAAATTAACAAGACAGAACTCCAAAAAATGAAACCTGATGGATCCATCAAACCTGGCCTCTGCAGATTACCTAAGGTGCACAAACCAGGGGGCCCCCCCTCAGACCCATAGTCTCACTCCCTGGCACATCGACATACAGACTAGCAAAGGAACTTCACTGGAAACTGAAATACCTAGTAGAAGACCCATGCCACTCCATCCTCCCCACCCTGGATGTCATCAAAGAGACCAAAATAGAAGAGGATGAAGTAATAGTCTCCTTTAACATAAAAGCCCTATTCCCAACAATTAAAATCAGCCTGGCCAAAGAAACACTGACTGCACTACTAGACGAACCAAGGACACAAACACCAGACGGCACCAACTCCATCAGCAAGGACAGCATCTTCAAGCTAGTAGAGCTGTGCGTCACAACCCACTTCACCTTCAATGACAAGACTTATAAGCAAATCAATGGGATATCCATGCGATCACCAACATCAGGCTTCTTAGCAGAAGCAGTAATGCAGAATGAACAGCCCTCCCCATGATCCAACCCAAACTCTGGATCTACTGTATGGATGACACCTGTGTCATCTCAAAACTGAACAAATGAGAGGAAACCTAGAACAACAACAACAACAACATCCTTACTGGCATAAAATCCACAAAAGAAGAGGAGAACAATAACAGACTCCCCTTCCGAGATGTCACAGTGGAATGAACATCCATTGGAAAACTTCAGACCAGCGTCAACAGGAAAGCAACACACAGACCAGATACTTAACTACAGATGCAATCATCCCTACTGCATTGGGACATTATTTAAAAGGGCCACAACACACTGTAGCACCCAGGAACTATGAGCAGCAGAAGAAAAATACTTATGCAGCGTATTCGAGAACAACAGGCACCCAATAAACACGGTCCGCTGATGCTTACACAACAAACCCAAACAAGCAGACACAACATGCCCAGAGACTTTAGCCACCCTGCCATACATCAAACACATCTCGGAGATGACAACCAGACTACTCCGGCCCCTTGGCATCGTGGTAGCCCACAAACTTACCAACACACTGAAAGAGCTCCTGGTGAACCTAAAGGACCTGATACCAACAACCAGCAAAACTAACAAACATTACAGCAGACAGACAGACAGAAAACTAGTCACCAGCGTACACGAACAGCAACTAGCCACCAAAGGACATGACCAGCTATCACTAGTGTCCTTCCGTACAGACAAAGAAGGACATCACTTTGACTGGGACAACACATCCATCGTGGGACAGGCTAAACAGAGACACGCACGGGAATTCCTAGAGGCCTGGCATTCAAACCGGAACTCCATCAATAAGCACATCGATTTGGACCCCATTTACCAACCTCTGAGAAAAAGAAGCGGAAATGATATCACCCACTGTAACAGACCGAGACACATGAGAGAAAGTGGGACAGAACACCAGTGCTTCACTGGAGGCTCACTGATGATGTTACCCAGCATGGTGATGAAACAAACCTTCCAGCTCAGTGAGCAAACTTATAACCTTAATAGCAGTGTGTGACAAAATATCCATTTTCAACTTGGTTTGATTTCCATAAGTTTACCTGAAAAAAATACTTGAGCCACTTTTAAATTTGGAACCCAAGTAGCCACCATTACCTGAATTTCAATTTGAATTAGTTGTATTGTCACACATACTCATGTGAGTACAGTGAAAAGTTTACAAGTCACCACTTATAACATTATCCTAGGTGCAAAGGTACCTAGGTACAGATGCTTGGTGCAAAACAGAAAAGTAAAGAAAACAAAGCTTAACAAGTTGAAAAAGTAGAAAAACAGGGAAACACAGTTAAAAGTTTAACACCACAGTCTACAAGTGCCTGACTATGGAGGCTGTCACTCCTCACAAGGACTCAACCTTGCCTCCATCTCGGGATGCCTGCTCCCGTCCTTGCTGCTGCTGCATTGGCTGCCTACGCTGTAGAAAAGGCCCTTCGGCCCATCGACTTTGTACTGCCAAAAGTACACTACTACCTATACTCGTCCCACTTTCCTGCACCAGGCCCATAGCCTTGAACATTAGGACATTTAAAAGTGCTGTATAAAATTCAGCTCATTCACCAAGTCGTTGCCTAGGTAGACACAGGTAGCAGCATTGGTACTTAAGGTGACTCCTATGGAGAGACTGGGGGAGAAGTGGAAATGGTGCATGTGTATTGCCAGCCTTGCTGCTGCTGTGCCTTGCACCATTTAATATGCAATGAACTTGGCACAGGGGAAAAAGTGGCTGCTGCAGGCTCCTCTCAGGAAAAAGCCATCACTGTCTCTGGCAAAATACACTGAGGATGCTAGATCGAGGCATATTCAACCAAGGCTTACAATGGTGTACTGATTATCTTACTAGGCAGCTAATCCATTAATGAATTAACAATCTGGAGAAAATTCAAGATAATCCTTGGAAATGATAACACAAATGTGAAAGTTGTGAGCTGACAGTAGAGGCAAGTTTATTAATGAATTCAGTACATAGAAACATATCATCAATCCGGGCAGAGCCATTGACCCATTCAGTATAGGCAAACCCACCGATCCAGTCAGTACAGGCAAAACTCAATAACCTATTCAAGTCCTCTTCATTAAAACTCCAAATAGCTGACACTTTGTGCTCTTGTCTATGGCATTGACTTTCCATTGCTCTTATAGAGCATGATGACAGCTGAATTTTTCTACTGCTCTTCCCTCCTCCTGGCTTCATGCCTGTATTGAATCTGACAGGTTCCTTCCATTTGCTTTCACATCATTTAGTTTTCTGCATTTATAAAACATTTTGCCTCATTAGGGAGGATACAGCTGAGCCATAATTTCATCAATTTTAAACATGAAGTAACTCCAGCAAGTGACATTCCCTAAAACAATTTACCTTCACATAGAATTTAAAAAAGAATAGTTTTATTGCTACTTGCCAAGCTTAGTGTAAGAATATAAAATGCTTACCAATCTGTAAAACTATCTGGATTTTATTTGACAGTTGGATTGCTGTGCAGAATACAAAAACAATGCTATGGTCCAGGTTAATTAAGCTTTTTCAACATTCACATCAATTAGATGTTACAATTCTTGGTTCCAAATCCCTGCCAGCGTCAGGAGTTTTTTTTTAACCTGTTGTGTGTAAAATTCCACTTTGTCCCTGACTTTAATTTGGAAGATTCATCCTTAAAATGTGTATTATCATCTTGCAGAATAACTTTTTTTTGAGAGTATGTTCAGCTAAGGAAATCTAGTGCCTCCATGATCATTGTCTTTATCATAACATCTCTGAATAACAGCAATGTTATCATTCTTAAATTTGCCTCTGAAGTAGTAATATGTGAGAATGTAAATAGATGGATGGCAACAGCTTGCATTTGCACAGAATCTTTTAATGCAGAACATTGTCCCAAGGTGCTTAAAAGAGATGTAATTGGTGATAGGATAGAATGTCAACATACTGTACTACAAGTTGACAGATTTAAATTGTTGTCTTTGGCTGCACTTACATCCAACAGCTAATTCAAAAACAAAGCTGCTGTCTTGAGCACAGGTTTGTTTGTTGTCTTCCATTTCAGCCCGATATCACGCATAAGGACTGAAGTAACTGCATAGTCACCAACTCATCCTTTATTTACTACTGTACAGTCCACTGACTGTGGCCAGCCAGCTTAGAGTCAGTCCTCAACTGAGGAGATTCTAGTTTCCTGGTTATCTTGATCAGCCAAAACTTTCCTGATTGGCCTCAGGCTAACAACCCCAATCAAGAACCTCGTAGTTAATGAAGTCCACTCTGGTTCAAATCACCACAAGGACAAAATATTTTGTCGACTTACTGATGTCCAGTGCTGTGGGTAAGGGTACAAAGCATTATTGCAATGTTCAGTTATCTCTTGGCTGTTTCTTTAAGGCAACAGATGAGGTATTTATCAAAGGGAGTATTTTAAAAATAGGTTCCACTATCAGTTAGACATAAATCGCTGTTCATTTATGATTGGTGAGTGGAAATTTTCAGCACCAAATTGAAAGGGCACAGCATATTTTTCTGCAATTTTTCATCTTTTGAAATTCACAGTGTGACAACTGGTATGTGAATGATCAGGTCAGATTCCCTACAGTGTGGAAACAGGCCCTTCGGCCCAACCAATCCACACCGACCCTCCGAAGAGTAACCCACTCAGACCCATTTCCCTCTGACTAATGCACCTAACACTATGGACAATTTAGCACGGCCAATTCACCTGACCTGCACATCTTTGGATGGTGGGAGGAAACCGGAGCACCGGTTATTTATTTATTCATTTATATAAATTCTTTGAAAGGTGTGAGCTATGTCACTGTGCTAAGTGTTGATTCCTTTAGGGGTTAATGGGAAAATCAACCTGTTGGGAGATGTTATTACACACCTCTGGAACAGGTGGGGCTTGAACTCGGGCCTCTTGGTTTAGGGGATAGAGGCACTACCCCTACACCACAAAAGGGATCCCAAGAAATGTAAAACAAGTCTTTTATAGTTGATAGAAACAGGGATATAAGGCTTTTTAAAGACTCAAACGCATTACCACTATTTTACAAGATAAGCGCTATAACCATTTGAGTTATGAAGCCTGAGTTAAGGGTCAACTAGAACAGTTCAGAGTTGATTGAGAACAGATAATAGTCCTTGGACTTTGTTTTACTGAAAGGATTTGGAGTGCATTATTTACCCCTTCAACTCCATTTTAATTTTGTTCCCTCCCTTTCTTCCCACTCTCCCCTCATGTGCTGCCCTTAGTGGGTGGTGCTTGAAACCTTTGCTTTTAGTTGGTGAAACAGATAATTTGATCGTGGGTCATGGAAAAGTGCTAGGTTCTAAGGACTCTGACAGTGCAGTGGTAATGTGTCTATCTCTGGACCTGGCAGCCCAGGTTCAAGACCAACTTGTCATGAAATTTCTGAACAGGTTAATTAGAAAAAAGTTGATGTATTTGATTAAAAATGGTAAGAAATCCCCATTGGTCAGTTTTTGTAATTTGATTAATTGGGTATTTTGTTAATTTGGTCGTCGGATTTTACATTTTTTTTAAAAGCGGTCTTCTCCTCCGCTCCCCCCCCACCCCCCTTGGTTCTGGCTGAGGAACGAACCAGGCTGGGAAGGTGGAAACTGTTGTTTATGCTCGACTATAGACCAACAATAAAATGCTTTTAAATCTCTGAAACTCTTTTGCTGCCTACTTGAACATATTGATATTAGTCTGTGGAAAAAAAGATTACAACAGGGAGTTTAGCAAAATATTGCCATTGGCCTCCTTCAATATCAAAATTGCAGAATTTACAAAAAAAAAAGTACTGTAGAAAAAAGTTTGGAATCAGTTCATACCAACCCACCTGATATTGTCTAAACTTATCTGGCACCATGTTGACACATTTCTCGACTGTCAACGATGCCCTTGTCTACAGCCCAAACGCTGTCACCCTTTTGCTGAAGCTGGTCTAATGCTTTGCAATAATTGGAGTTTCCCTCAGAGACCCTGTTTTGGCCAAAACTCCACTTTTGCATAGTATCAACAACACCAACCTCCCCCCTCCCCCCTCCTCCCACACCCACCTACCCAAATCCTCCACAAAAATAGTTTGATCATCAGTATCATTGCAATCAGCAATCTAGCCCATAGTTGACTCTATTTTAATGTTATTCATAACATGCAAACACGGATGATTTTGACTATTGACGATACCTGGACATGCCTAATTTGAGAAAAATCCATTTTGAAAACTCTCAATGTACTTAAGGTGGGATTAGCGTCTTCAGCTTTTGATATTGCAGATTTGGCTTGACCTTGAAAGAAGAGAATGAGAAACATGTTTAAGATAAGTATCAGGGTTTAATCAGAGGTATCTGTAATAACAAGGGCTGTATTCTAAGCATTACTATCCAGCAAAGATCAATCAGTCTCATACATTTCAGATAAGCCTACTAATCAGTCAATAATACTGATTCAAATATAGCTGTCTGAAAAAAAAAACTAATGTACTTGTCAGAAAGGATTGTACAAAGGCATCTGCATTAAAAACAGAAAATTGTATTGTTCATGACTTTCACTGTCCTTAATCTGTTCTGACAGCTCATTGCATAGTAAATTTTACTGCTTAATTTTGCTTGTGTGTATTTGATGGATCTGACATTAATTGGGACATTCACATATTGACTTATTAATGGTATGTTTGTTTTAACTGGAGTAATGTGATGTTTGTCTTTCCAGCTGAAGTACAGCTATTTGTTCAGGTTTACTGTATTTATACCCAAGTACTGTATGTTATTAGAGAGGCTTTTGATTCATTTCTGTTCTGGCAAAATTAATTTATAGTTTCAACTTTTATTTATATTTATAAGTGTGTGTATGTGTGTGAGTGAGTGGTACTGGGGGTGGGGGGGGGGGGAAGGACTATCAGCAGGATGGAGGTTTGTGTGAGCTGAGGAATACAGAGCATCATTGCATGGCTTTCTGTCTTATTTAAACAAGATGGTCATAAAATTGAACTTTATTTATTACTCCTCCCCTTGATCTTAAGTTATTTTCCTTCTCTCAGTTCTAATTCCCTTATTTATTGTTTCTCAACCAGGCAGGCAATATTCTGTTCCTGACTCAAGTTCATCGGTGACATCTCCAAATGGAGATTTGCTCTGTAACTAAAAGCCACAATAACATGGATTGATTTTTCCTCAAAGTTTTTACTGTTTAACATTCATCTTCCACTGCTTAATAAGTGGGTTTAAATTTTATAACCACAATTTATCAGCATCTCTGCTGCTGTTAAAACCTTTTTTTGGTTCCAATGCGTTAAGGTGCAGCACTGTCACTCCGAGTGCAGGTTCAATGTACATGCTGTGCTGCTTCACATGATCTCGGTGCTCAGTGGGGCAGATTTGTAGTTCTTATCCTAATACAGTCAGGAGGTACAGTATACAGCAGAACAACATTTTCTTTTTCTTTACTTCCCTGGGATAAAGCAGTTAGACCATAGTGAACTGACAAGCAAAGGACTGACAATACAAATAATTTATTATTAGGAAGAAAGCTAGCTTACTGACAGCAAGTCAGTTAGAAATCATGTGCCTTTTAGTTTTATCAATATTATTGGTTATAATTACAGATTGATCAACCACAGTTAAAAATTAGAAAGGCATTGCTTAAACATGTTAGTTCTTGTATAATGTGATATTCAGATATACTTGTGATGTTAATTAGTTTTAAACTGCTTATTAAAAAGTAGTTTATTCATTAACAGTTTAACATTTTCAGTGTAGATTGTATTCTTCGGTATTCAAGAGGTAATAGCAAACTTGATAATATAGAATTGAAAAAAATAAGAAAGTAATGCCAAACCTGTGTTCCCTGGTTAGACTGAGTGTTAAGATTATTGTGTGCAGTCCCGGTCACCACATTAAAAAAAAGTGCAAAGAGGGGAGGCAATGACCTAGAAGTATTATCACTGTACTGTTAATCCAGAGACCCAGGTAATGTTCAGGGGCGTGGGTTCGAATCCTTCCACAGCAGATGGTAGAATTTGGATTTAATAAAAAGTCTGGAATTAAAAAAGAAAGGAGTAGAAATTAATGATAGATTTAGGTACAAACAGAGGGGAGGAGGCTGGAGTTGTCTTATAACATATGCATAGACTAGATATAAATCCTATGCAATCCTTTTAATTTAGAGAAATTGTGATAAATAAACTTTTAGCACTTCGGTACATTCTTTCTAATGAAGTAAGAACTTGTAAATTTTGTGTACCAAGTGTATATTTAGATGACAGAATTGTTGGGGATTACAAATAATAGGGCAAGAGATGCTGCCAACACTACAAAAATCATGTCCTTCTATCAATTTAAATTTACATACCACCACAAGCAAAGGTTGAGGAAATTCTGGATGTGCTGTACTCCACCACTAACACCCTGGAAACGGAACGCCCCGAGGCCCTGTTTATTGCTACTGGTGACTTCAATCAAGCCAATCGAAGGAAGATGTTGCCCAAGTACCACCAGAACATTACCTGCCCCACCAGGAGCCCGAACATTTTAGACCACTGCTACACCACTGTGAAAGAAGCCTACTGCTCCATTCCCTGCCCTCATTTAAGGAACTCCGACTACAATGCTGTGTTTCTTCTCCCAGCTTACAGGCAAAAGCTCAAACAGGAGACCCCCCCCCTCGCGGATACAGGTCCCGTGCTGGTTGGAGGAGGCAGAGGATCAACTCCAGTGCTGATTAGAGTCAGCTGGAATTGGCTGATTGGGCCATGCTCGTAGGTACCTCTGATGAGTACGCCACCACCATCATAGACTTTATCAACAAGTGTGTGAAGGACTGCATACCGAGGAAGTCAATCTAGTTGTTCCCCAACAGGAAACCCTGGATGAATCAGGTTATGCAGAACCTGCTTAAAAACCAGGTGTGAGGCCTTCAGATCAGAGACTCACTGAAATATAAGGAATCCAAGTATGACCTTCGCAGAGCCATTAAGACAGCCAAAGACCAATTCCAATCCAAACTAGAGACCCAGACAGACACCCGGCGACTATGACAAGACAGCAGATGATAATACATTCCTCCCAGGCCGTCTCAAAACCTTCTATGCTCGCTTTGAGCAGAATTTCAGCAGAGAGATAACACGTATTCCAACAGATCCTGACGAACCTATCCCAACAGTCACTGCATCAGAGATCAGATCAGTTTTCCTTCTTGTGAATCCAAGGAAAACGATGGGATCAGATGGAGTACCAGGCTGTGCACTCAGAGCATGTGCAAATCAACTGGCAGAGGTCTTCTCGGACATCTTCAGTCTCTCCCTGCAGCAGGCCACTGTCCCTGCCTGTTTCAAGAAGGCCAATATCATCCCTCATGCAGCATATCTCAATGACTACAACCCAATGGCCTTAACTTTAGTGGTCATGTAGTGCTTTGAAAGGCTGTTCGAGGCATTAATCAACTCCAGCCTCCCCACTACTCTTGACCCACTCCAACAGATTGGACCAATAGATCCACGTCAGATGCCATATCACTTGCCCTTCACTCCTCCCTAGAAGATCTTGACACAAAGAACAGCTACATAAGAATCCTACTCATTGACTACAATTCAGCCTTCAACACCATTATCCCCTCGAGACTGATTACTAAACTTAGTGATCCCAGACTAAACCCGACTCTCTGCTGTTGGAGCTCAGTTTCCTGAACCACAGGAGATCAGTGAAGATTGGGGACAATATTTCATCCTCACCAGCACTCAACACTGGAGCCCCCCCAGGGGTGCGTACTCAGCCCCCTACTGTACTCACTGTGCACCCATGACTGCGTCGCCAAATACCAGACTAATGCCATTTATAAGTTCGCTGATGACACCACCATAGTCGATTGAATCTCAGATGGTGATGAAACAGACTACAGACGGGAAGTGGAAGATCTGGAAAAATGGTGCACTGAGAACAACCTAGCTCTCAATGCCGGGAACCCAAGACACTACATGTGTACTGTCTCCCACCCTCCCTCCTCCTCTAACCTAAAAAAAAGGACTCAGTCAGCTGAACAGATAAGCTACTTAGTGTTCTTGTTTTGGAGACTAAATGTAGAGTAATGGCAGCGCAGGCAGTGGAATGTTCCTCCTGCAGGATGTTTGAGGGAGGGGTGACCACCGATGCTCCTGCCGACTTCACCTGCAGGAAGTGCAGCCAGCTCCAGCTCCTCACAGACCGCGTTAGGGAACTGGAGCTGGAGTTGGATGAACTGAGGATTATTCGAGAGGCTGAGAGGGTGATAGATAGAAGCTACAGGGACATAGTTACGCCAAAGAACAGAGGTAGCTGGGTAACAGTTAGAGGTGGGAAGGGGAGGAAGCAGGCTGTGCAGGGATCCCTGTGGTCGTTCCCTGCAACAATAAGTATACTGCTTTGGATACTGTTGGGGGGAACGGCCTAGCAGGGGTAAGCTGCAGTGACCGGGTCTCTGGCACGAGGTCCGGCTATGAGGCCCAGAAGGGAAAGGGGAGAGGTGGAGAGCACTAGTTATAGGAGACTCTCTAGTTAGACGGACGGACAGGCGATTCTGTGGGCATGGGCGAGACTCTCGGATGGTTTAATGCCTCCCGGGTGCCAGGTCCGAGACGTCTCGGACCATGTCTTCAGAATCCTTAAGGGGGAGGATTTGCAGGCAGAAGTCGTGGTGCATGTTGGCACCAATGACATAGGTAGGAAGAGGGGTGGGGAGGTCATTCAGGAGCTCA
>NC_057747.1:28284815-28362352 GCF_004010195.1 Chiloscyllium plagiosum
TGTTCTGTGCTGTATTGTTCTATGTTCTATGTTCTATGCTGGCAAAACCAAGGCACTCAATATTGACTTTTGGCGGGATGTTACTCATGCCCCCCCTTCACATTTACAGCACAGAGATGGAATGAATGGAGAGTGTCAAGCTCCTGGGAGTGGTCATCCACAACAAGCTTTCTTGGGCACTTCATATGGACGCACTGGTTCACTGTCTCTTCTTCCTCAGGCAGCTGAGGACATTTGGCATAACGGTGAATACCCTTGCCAACTTTTATAGGTGCACCATCGAGAGCATTCCGTCTGGATCTATCACTACCTGGTATGGCAACTGTACTGTTGAAGATCGGAGATGGTTAAGGAGAGTGGTGAACTCAGCCCAGACCATCACAAAGGCCAAGCTCCCATCTATAGCATCCATCTACCAGGCCCGCTGTCAAGGAAAGACCACCAACATTCTCAAAGATCCATCCCACCTTGGCAATGTTTTTCTACAACCTTTGCCATCGGGAAGAAGGTACACAAGCCTGAACACATGCACCAGCTGGTATCACAACAGCTTCTACCCTACTGTTGTAGAATATTGAGTAGACCCACAAACTCTTAGAATCCGCCTGTACCTGTGTTAATTTTGCTGCTATTTGCCTATTATTTACTTATCTCTGCTACTTAACTCTGTGATCTGCCTGTATTGCATGCAAGACAAAGCTTTTCACTGTGCGTCAGTACACATGATAATAAATTCAATTCAATTCAACACAAGTACAAGCTCTAACCAGGCATTGTAGAAACATTGAAAATAAGAGCAGGACTAAGTCTTTTGATCCATCAAGCCTGCTTCACCATTCAACATGATCATGGCTGATCCTCTTTCTGAATGGCATTCTCGCATTCTCTCTCCCATACCCCAGGACACCATTAACTCCAAGACGTGTATTTATTTCTGAAATGTATTCAGCAACTTCACCTCCACAGCACACTCTGTGGAGAATTCCATAGGTTTAGCACCATCTGAATGTAGAAATTTCTCTTCATCTCAGTCTGAAATGGTCTTCTGCAGATCCTGACATTGTGACCCACTATTCTGGACCTTCTAGCAAGGAAAAACATTATCCCTGCCTGTTAGATTTTAAGCATTATGATGAGATCCTCTCATTCTTTTTAAACTTAAACAAAGGTAGATCCGATCAACCCAATTTCTTCTCATCACTACAAACTTACCACCCCTAGAATCAACTAGGAGAAAGTGAGGACTGCAGATGCAACACATTTTTCACCCCTAGAACCTAGGGAACCTTCACAGTACTATTTGTGTGACAATTATATATTTCCTCAGGTACAGAGGCCAAAATGGCGCATTGTACACCAGGCATGGTCTTACCAAAGTCCTAGGCAGCTGCAGTAAGACTACCTTGCTCCTGTACTCAAACTCTCTTGCAATGAAGGCCACAGACAAGAGTTTGGAAAAAGGAAAGATAACAGACAGTTGAGATGAAACCTTCACATTTGTGGCGATAGGCTTATGGAATCAACTGCCCTTGGAAATACTGGAAGCAGGTGATGCATGTAAACCTGAGTGAGATAGTAGTTTTGTTGGTAATTGAGGATTCAAATACTTGTTTTGTTATATAGAATTGGAATATTGATGAGAAGATAAATTTTTGTTTAAGCTTCACATCTTAGACTCATCAAGACAATTCGCAAGAAACATAAGTGAAGGGAAAACATCATTTACACTGTATCACAGGAGATTGTTGTTTGGCTGGTAAATGGATTCTGGTCAGTAAGACATTGCCATGGAGAATCTACTAACTCTATAAGCAATGCTTCTACTAATTGGAATTTGCCAATCAATCATCACTTTCCTCTCATACAAGATACATGTTCATTTTGCTTTGGGTATTTCTTGTACATTGTCCTGATAAGTACAAACAAAAAAGCCTCAAACATATGTCTTTTTATTTAGCAGTAGTTGAGGTTGAAGAGATAAATATAAGATAGTGTCCCCCATTCATTTACTTTAAGTTGACAAGATGGACAACCAGGGGTTGTCTTCAATCTCTCGCATTAATAGCTCCTTATCCTACGCTGTATTTTAAATATACTTTAATGATTTGCCTTCAGATGAATTGGATATTTATTCATCATTCTGAGTTGTCACTCTGAGCATCTGTCATTTTTTTTAATACATCTTCCTTACGTTAACATTTGTGTGTGGCTTGTTCGAAATATCATTAAACAAACTAAGTTTCTTCTGGGGTTATGGGTTGATTTAGCTTTTTATGTGCATTTCAATTTTTTAAAATTTTGATTTAAATAGTTGGAAAAAGTGAATGAATAAACCATTGACTATTGACATATGTTGAAAATTGACAAGTTTAATTTATTCATTAGAAATGGATTCAACTGAAATAGTAATAATTCTCATAGATCATGTAAAATCTGTGTCTAGCATTTGTAGTTTTACTTTGTTTAATAGATGTTGCACACCATCATTCAGATACAGCTGAGATGAACACACTTGACATTTATATAGTATTGTGAACTTTGCCAGTGCAGGTCATGACTTAAAGACAACAGCAGCCAAGCAAGCGAGGAACTTGTACATTTTTTAACGACTGATGCAGTCAGTACATCAGTTTTAGTCTGGCACTTCTACTACACAAAATGAAATTGTATGTTTTTCAGGGAACTCTTGTTTGAAAAAAAGCTTAGATTTACTGTAAGATATAAACAATAGTTCTATTTGTGTTTTAATTTGTTGATTAAGCACCTCCCTTTCTTTTATTATCACACATTTCAGAGACTGCATAGCTGAGATGATAGATATTTATCATGAGTTAAAGCACTACAAAGACTATTTAAGGTTATTATTTCAATGTAGATTATTCATAATTGTGTATTTGCATGAATCATTTTTCTTCAATAAACTATTTTGTGTAATTCTTCTCATTTATTTGCCTCCAGTTACTGTCCTCTTTGCATTAGGCTTCAATTAAAAATATGAGATGCTTGAACCAAATTAATTTGTGCACTAACTGTCAGTATTTTCTTTTAAAATAATCTGGCACCTCATACAAATGGAAAGGCAGTTACTTTTTTCAATGAAACTTCTATTAACCTGCATTTTTCCTTCAAATGATTTGGTATTTTACTGACTAAATTTTTGTCATATTAAAGAATAAATTCCCATTATTTTAAAAGAATTCTGGTAGTTTTTGCAACGATTAACTGCTTTTATTAAGACTTGAGATCTCGGCCAATGGTAGGAGATAAGCTGCCTTGCATCAGATAGTGAAGTAGACATGTTTGATAGGAAGGGTTGTGCCACAGGCACATAGTAAATGCGTGGATAGGCTGGATTTGCAGGATAAGGTTTTATAGTGGATATGGTGGCATTTACATAAAATCAATAGCTGAATTGTTTTATTGTACTCATTTATTAAACTGTTTCTTTCACCTGCACTAATTCTTTGTTCAGTTAATTCAGTGGAGCTGTTAAAATCCACATAAATATGATAGTAATATTTTTTCAGAGCATTATCACTGAAAAAATGTTACTCCAGGTTTTCAATCATGTTTGAACAGAGTTCTTGCTCCACAATTCTGTTTTCAACATGACTTTATCATTGTCAAAAACGTTCCCAATTCCCAAAGAATGCTGTTGGAACCAAGATTTCCTGCATTTCAGAATTTATCCCAGTGAACATCCTTCCAAATGACTACACTTTCCTTTTTAATTATGCATGTTGCAGTTCTTTAACTTTTTGATGCACCATCTTAGTCAGGTTTCATTAAATATCCTGGTTTTAAATGCATGCTGCTAGCTTGGGGATTTAGTTTAAGCTTAATAAAGTGGAAACATGTTGGCTAGAAAACAGCCATTGCAGCGCAAATTAGACTAAAAAAAAATGCAGGATTAGTCTGAATTGAAAACTGTTTTCGGTTCAAACTTGCCAACTGATCTGCTGACTTCATTCACAGCAATTAACCTAAGCTGTGCTCTAACATAATTTCTGTGAGCACATCTGCTCTGGTCTTTGAACAAAATGAAATAGACCTTTATGCAAAAAATAAAGCATTTTATGATGAATGGCAAGTGGATCCTGAATTTTTTTGCATGAGGCTACTGATGTGAATTATACCACGTATTGTATATTGATGAGAATTAAGTTAATGTATTTACAAGAAAAGCTTAGAAATGTTTTACATGCTTAATTGTGTAGAAGAAAGCCTGTAAGTCTGATATGGGCAAGGAAACCTTGCCATTACCACCTCCCACCACACCACTCTCCAGCTGATGAATCAGTACTCCTCCATCTTGAACACCACTTGGATTGCATACTAAGAGTGCAGAATGTATTGTGGATGGGGTCTTTAATGCCCATCACCAAATGTGGAAATGTATAGTGCTGGAAAAGCACAACAGGTCAGGCAGCATCCAAGGAACAGGAGAATCAACGTTTCAGGCATAAGCCATTCATCAGGAATGTGGGGGAATGGGGGAAGGGGGCTGATCTCTAAGCACCACACCACCTCTCCCCCGCAACCCTCACAATCCTGATGAAGGGCTTATGCCTGAAATGTGGATGCTCCTTGGATGCTGCCTGACCTGCTGTGCTTTTCCAGCACCACACTTTTCGACCCTGATCTCCAGCATCTGCAGTCCTCACTTACTCCTCCATCACCAAATGTGGCTTGGTATCACCACTAATGATTGAGCTGGTTCAGCTGAAAGGGCATTGCTGCAAGATTGAGTGAGGGAACCAACAAGATAGAAAAAAACATACTTGACCTCATCCTCACCAATCTGCTGGCCACAGATAAATCTGTTCAAGACGCTATCGATAAGAGTGACTACGTACAAATGAAAATCTATCTTCACAGTGAAAATATTCTCCATCATGTTGTGTGGCACTAGCATTGTGTTGATTGGGATAGATTTTGAACAGGTCAAGCAAATTAAGACTGGGCATCCATAAGGTGCTGTGGGTCATCAGCAACAGAACTGTTTTCAACCACAGTATATAACCTCATGGCTTGGCGTATCCTCCATTCTAGCATTACCATCAAGCCAGGAGATGAATCTGGTCTAATGAAGAGTGCAGGTCAGCAGCACATACATAAAAAAATGGGGTGTCAACTTGGTGAGGC
Organism: Chiloscyllium plagiosum; assembly: GCF_004010195.1. Classification (NCBI taxonomy): domain Eukaryota; kingdom Metazoa; phylum Chordata; class Chondrichthyes; order Orectolobiformes; family Hemiscylliidae; genus Chiloscyllium; species Chiloscyllium plagiosum. Next base: position 28,289,961 of record NC_057747.1, read on the forward strand.
AACAACAAAGGACAAACTGGAACCTGAGCAGCATACAATATGACAGAGCTAAATGATCCCATAATCAACAGATCAAGCCTGAGCTCTGCAGTCTTGCCACATCTGATTTAGAAAGATAGTAGGCGATTAAACTGCACATTAGGCTAGGAGGATCCAGAAATATCCTCATCCTCAATTATGAGAGAGCTCAGTACATGAGTGCAAAAGACAAGGCTGAAGTATTTACAAACATCTTCAGCCAGAATTAGTGAATAGGCCATTCATCTCTACTGTCTCCTAAGGTGCACAACATCATGGATTCCAACCTTCAGCCAATTCTGTTATACCTTGTGTTGTTTAAAATGACTGAATACATAGTGTACTGCAAAGGCAAAGGGCCCTGAACATCTTGGCAATAGTACTGAAGAGTAATACAGAAGCTGCCGAAACTATAAGCAAGCTGCTCCAGTGCTGTTAAATACTGGCATCAATGTGGAAAATTGCCTGGGTTATGTATTGAGAAACAAAATGCAGAACAAATCCAACCAGCTAATTACCAACCCAACAATCTACTGTCTAATGAGGAAAGTGATGGAAGGTATTGCCAGCTGTGGTACTTACCCAAGAGTTTGAGTTTTGCCAAGCATGCTGAGCTCTTGAACCTATCGCATTCATGGTCCAAACATTGAAACAAAGAGCTGAACTTCAGAGGAGAGGTATGGGTGATTGCCCTTGACATCAAGGCTGCATCTGACTAAGTATAGCATCAAAAAACTGTAGCAAGAATGGAGCCACTGGAAATCAGAGGGAAAGCACTCTGCTAGTTAGACCCACACAACATAAAGGACAATAATCATGGTTTTTAGAGGGAAATTCCTCTGAGTAACATTATAGACCCAACTATCTTCGCCTGCTTTATCACTGACCTTGCATCAATTATAATTTCAGAAGTGGGTTTGTTTTCTGATGACTTTACAATATTCAGCAGCATTAGCAACTCTTCAGATACTGAAGTGGTTCTTTTTCAAATGCAGCAAGAACTGGATGACATTCATGCTCAAGCTGGTAAGTAGCAAGTAACATTAAACCCATACAAGTCCCAGGCAATGACCACCTCTGACATTCAGTGGCATTTTCATCACTGAATCCATCTTTATCAACATCTTGGGCTTTACCATTGACCAGATATTGAACTGGACCAGCCATATAAATATAAGCAGGGCAGAGAGTGGGAACTCTGCAGCAAGTAACTCACCACCTGACTCACCAAAGCCTGACAACCATCTACAAGGCACAGACCGAGATGGATACAGCTCAAAGAGCACTTACAACTTGACTCCCTCCAAGTTAAAGCAGCCTATCTTATTGACACCCGTTCTAAGACCTTCAGCACTAGTGTACAATGGCAGTGTGTACCATCCACACGACTCTTCAGTACTATTTATCTTCGAAGGAAATTGAATTGATTTGATCAGTGTTCAATTCTACAGAGAACTGGCGTGGAATTGCTAGGCCAAATGGCCTCCTTCAGTGCCATAGTGATTGTATGAACTGGAAAAGGCTCCTTAGACAGTTCCTGCCAACTTTGTAACCCCTACCGCTTAGAAGGATAGGACACTACATGTATTGGAACACCATCATCTGCAAATTCCCTTTAAGGCACACAGTATCCTGATTTGGAATTCTATTGTCATTACTGTCACCAGGTCAAAATCCAGGAACTGCTTTCCTAACAACACTATGGATGTACTTCTAACCAAAAGCAACAGTAGTTCAAGAAGCAACTCACCACCACCTTTCCTTAAAGCAATTCGGGATGGGCAATAAGCGCTAACTCAACCAGCAGAGTTCACATCTTGTTGATGAATAGACAAAATATGTAGCTCACAGCAATGGGCATGGATTTATGTTAAGTTTGAATTTTGTGTAGATGTCCAACAGAAATGAAAGATTGAGAAATGATAATTCTTTGATCTGTGACAGATCAAATTTGAATAATTAGTTGTTTTCTCAATGTCAGAAGAGACTGGTTCTGTACAGTAATTGCAAAAGAGCTAGAAACTGAAAATTTAGGGGAAATACATAATCAAAAATTTTTTTGGGTTAAACACTGATGTAGAAACAGCAGTCCAAAAGATGATTCACCTGAAGACATAGCAAATTGTAGATGTCATTGTTCTGAAGACTTTTAAACATATAAATTAACAAACAATTAGTCAGTAACACTCCTCTTGTCAACATAATTATCAATCAGAGCTGCTCAATGTAACTGATGAAGACTGATGTTAAAAGCTAACCAGTTAGTTGGGAATTTAGCTCCTATGCATCATTCATAAATAAATACTAGATTCAGGATGCAAACTGGATTTGAAAATAACACAGCCCAACCCTGTATTTTTCAATTCTTTTACGAAGAGCCTTATGCTGCAAATATCTGTGCACTCAAAATTGAGGATATTTACTGATGTTTGCAGTACTCCGTTCCTTTCAGGTTATTGGATGAAGAGGCAGTCCCTCCTAGCATGCAGCAAGACCTGGACAACATTCAGGCTTGGGCAGAAAAATGACAAGTTACATTCCCACCGTCCACATGTTACGCAATTGATCTACTCCAACAAAAGGGGATTTAATCTCATCAAGGTTTTGGAAGCCCCTATTGACCAGAAACTTAACTGGACAAGCTATTACAAATTTTGCAGCTTTAAAAGCAGCTCCGAGGTGGTGTGTTCTGTGGCAAATAGAATCATAGAATCCCTGCTGTGCTGAAACAGGCCATTGAATCTGCACCAGGCCTTCGGAGAGCAATGCTAACCACTGAGCCACCTGCTGAATGGTCCACCTCCTGAATAGCCAAGCCCATCTCGTACTTAAAAGGCAGAAACTGAAATTGGACAGAATGCATTTCACTTGCTGGGCTGTTGTTAGTGTCCTGGATAAACGATCCCAACCTTTCTTTTTTACCTTTCATCTATCTTTTTAAATATTCACTCTTTCCACCACTGGTGCACAGACACACTGCAGCAACTCATCAAGGTTCCTTAGTTTGGGAACTCCATCACTGCAATTTCCCCTCCAAGTTGCAAAACTTGGAATGATATTGCTGTTCCTTCACTTTCACTTGGTAAAAGCCCTGGAATTCCCTAAGAGTTTGGTTGATGTACTTAAACCACATAGCCTGCAGTAGAAAATCAGATTGGCAGTGGATCACAAGGAAAGGAATTTGTAAAATGTCTACTAGATGGCTTTTTGGAGCAGCTTGTAGTGGAGCCCAGAAGGGAACAGGCAATATTGGATTTAGTGTTGTGCAGTGAGGCAGACTTGATAAGGGAGCTTAAGGTGAAGGGAAGGCAATGACCTAAATATGATAGAATTTACTCTGCAATTTCAAAGTGAGAATGTGGAATCAGATGTAACGGTATTACATAATTGAATAAAGGTAACTACAGAGGCATGAGGGAGGAGTTGGGCAAAATTGACTGGGAGAGGAGCCGAGCAAGAAAGACAGTGGAACAACAATGGCAGGAATTCATGGGAGTAATTCAGAAGACACAGACATGGTGAAGAGTTTCGAGCTCAGTGTTCTGGGTATTGGGACAAGATGATTGGAGAGATGGGCTGGTAAATGGCAAGAAAGGATACATCAATGCTTGGATTTTTAAAGGATGGTAGTGGTTTAAAAAATAGGACAATGTGCAGAAAATTGAATAAATTATGATGTCTGGATGCCTTATACAGAAGGCCCTTATAAAGAAAAGGAAGCATAGAAAGAAACCATTCATCCCACTGAGTCACTGCTGGTCTCTGTGATGCTTCACATCCATCATTGGAGCAGTGGGAAAGAGGGGCCAGGAGATAATAGGAAACTTGGAGCAGATGGAAATGAGAAAGAAGTGGAGAATAATCACTGAAGTAAGGAAAGTGTAGTTGACCTTCTATCAATAATTGTATTCTTGAAGACTAAGAAATCTTACACCCTGTTGTGCATATTTGGAAAAACATTAATGGTCTTTGACTCTTGTCTGTATCTGTTGGGATGTAGGACAGTACTGTAATTTGAAACAATGTGGAATAACGGATCATAAATGACTTTTAAGGAATAAAAGCAGACCCAGTTTATCCTGTTTAGAAGCAACTAATGCTCTTGCGGTGCTAAGTGAATCTTCCACCTAAGTCAGTGGAATCTCACTGCACAAATTATTTTCTAATGACTCTCCATGTTTTCCAGATCATTTAAGTGAATTGGATAGCCTGTTTAACTGAATTAATATGTTGCCATCTGCAGCTGAGCTGAGCCATTAAACCCTACCTGGAAGCTATAATCTCAATAATATCTGAAGGCAGTTTTCAATAACGCAGTTGAGTGAACAGCTGATCATTTTCACTCCTTTTCTGCGTTATTTCTGCTGCCAATGCCATTTAAAACCAGTGCAGTGGCCAACTGTGACACTCAGTTGCTGTGCTTTCATATTGTTGTGCCAGCTTTTATGTGGACATTACCTTCATCCTATCCTGCATCCACCTTTCGGCTGTCACATCTCAACTCTCTGCCACCTCCTCAGTCTGGGAGCTGTTGCCTAACACCTTCACCCTCGGTGGTATACTGTGACGACAATAACAAGAAGTTGTATGTCTATAACATTGCAATATAGTCAAATGATCCAAGGTACCTCAAAGAAGCATTATCAATCAATCATTGAGAGCAACCCTGCAAGCAGATATTAGGACACAGTATCAAAGGATTTTTGAGGAATTAATAAAACTTTAGGGTGTAATAACACAAGGTTTGTATTATAGCTGATTGTTGATGTTAACATTGCAATTAATAGCAATCATAAGAGGGGGTCATGTGACACAGTGATTGTGTCCCTACATTTGAACCAGGAAGTCCAGGTTCAACTTCCCTTGCCCCAGAGGTGCATCATAAAAGATCCAAATAGTGATGAAAATTAATGTATGGAGTCTTGAGGCATAGTGGTGTCCCCACGTCTGGACTAAAGTTCCAGGGGTTCGAGTTCCACCTATCGTGGAGATATAACAGCTCGACTTTGATGAAAATAGTTTTGACGATCGTGAGAGTGCTATGAATTAGTTTCACTGACAACTCAGCTATTGTGTGACAGGCTGAATTGTATTAATTTTCATCTGACCACAGACTACAGAAAGCAGAATTTTCAATATCTAAACCAGTTGAGCTGAAATGCAACCTGCCAACCAAACCAAAAAATAAGCAGGGAATTCAAAATATGACTTTCATTTATTCAAAAGGCATTAGTTGGACAGGCTTAACCTTAAATGTGATGTATTTTAGGAAATTTGGAAGTCAGGCTTCTAGGTAGTGCCCTGGAAATCAAGCCCTACTATTGTGAGAGTTGTCGCAGTTATCAACATTTGGCCCATTTCACCTTATTGTCTAATTTAGGTTAAAAAAAATGCACTCACCAGCTTTCTCAATAGCAAGGAAATAACTGTTTGTTTGTAATAAAACTGATTTTAACCAATCGCAATGAAAAAAAATTATAAATTTAGAATCCTCTGATGTAAACTCTACACCTTTCAAAAAAAATCCAGACACCTACAAACAGACACAGACATGGAAAACAACAAGACATGAATACTGTGGGTGGGTGAAGGGAAAGACAGTCAGAGAAGCAGAGTTCTGGCACTAGTTTAGATTGCACATTGATATGTTGTTTTCTTTCAACTCTTTCCGATTCTTTCCTAATGATGTGGATAAACTGATTCTTAGCCTTTCATTCATTTGTTGATGTTTTGCTCATTCTCTTTCCCTTAAGATGTTTTTTCCCATTTTTCCTTTTAATAGTGAATTTGCAGAAAAAGCAGTTTACAGAGGAACTGCTAGTGATTCTCTTTCATTTCTCCATGCAGAAGGGAGAGAGAAATGGATGCTGTCTCCAGGAGCCACTCAAGAGGTTGTTATTAGTTGAGGCCTTCTAAATCCACACTATCTGGTCTGATTTGCTGCTTCTAGGCAAAATTACACTGAATACATTCAGGCATTGGCATTTGTCAAACATTCTCCCTCACTGCTTGAATAATACAAAATTTTGAAAGTACAACCAGTGTGCTGCAGTAACTTGTTTCTAAAATTACGAATATCTTCTTACACAGTTTCATTAAAATTAGAGCATTAGAATCCTTAACAGTGTGGAAACGGCCATTTGGCCCATAAAGTCCACACTGACCCTCCAAAGGGTATCCCACCCAGACCCACTCTCGTAGCCTATTACTCTACATTTCCCCTGACTAATGCACCTAACCTACACATTCCTGAACGCTACGGGCAATTTAGCTTGGCGAATTCACCTGACCTGCACATCTTTGGACTGTAGGAGGAAACTGGAGCACCTGGAGAAAACCCAGGCAGACACGGAGAGAATGTGCAAACTCCATATAGACAGTCGCCAGAGGCTGGAACTGAACCTGGGACCCTGGCACTGTGAGGCAGTAGTGCCAACTACTGAGCCACCGTGCCTTTATTTAAAGCATTATATTTTCTCATCTTTAGTTCATAGTTCCAAAAATAATGGTATTCTTTACTTGACAAATTCATTAATACAGATGAGAATTAAGAAAATGTGCATGAGTGGAACACAACTGGCTTCCTATGATGTAGTCTGCAGGAAACTACATTGACAGGTGTACTTCACTTAACTGTATTCCTAATTTACTTAATTTATTAATATAAAATAACAAAGCAGTTTTGACCTAGGATTAAAAATGTCTTAAGTCTTTCAATCAGAACACATTACAAATTAATAAAAATCAAGTTATCACTGTCCAATTTCCCTCCTAGTCACATGTCATCTTAACTTCATTTTGGCCAATGGAATATAAAGTAGAGAAATGCAAGGTTATCCTCCTTGTTGGCAAATACAGTATTTTTCTTCAATGCTGAGAGGCTGGGAAATATTTTTCAAAAGGATGGTCTGTGGCACTGAAAGCTAACACACAGGTACAGCAAGCAACTTAGAAGCCAAATGGTATGAGAGCTTTTATTACAAGATGATTAAAGTAAATGATCAAAGCTATGTTTCTTCATTTGTATAGAGCTTTGGTAAGACCATATTTGGAATACTGGACTGAAATGAACTAGCTGAATAATTACAGTGGCTGGAAGAGCAGGTCAGAAGCTGGGAATCTTGTGTGTAACTCAATTCCTGACTTCCCAAAGCTTTTCCATCATCTACCAGGCCCAATTAAGAAGTGTGATGAAGTACTTCCTATGTTCCAACATGCAGTCCCAACAACATTCAAGAAGCTTGACACCCTCCAGGACAAAGCAACCTGCTTGATTGGCACCACATCCACTCCCTCCAGCACTGATGCTCAGGAGCAGTAGTGTGTACTATCTATAGATCAGGAGGAGAAAGTGAGGTCTGCAGATGCTGGAGATCAGAGCTGAAAATGTGTTGCTGGAAAAGCGCAGCAGGTCAGGCAGCATCCAGGGAACAGGAGAATCGACATTTCGGGCATAAGCCCTTCTTCAGATCTATAGATCAGGCATGACCTTGGAATCATAGCATCCCTACAGTATGGAGAGAGGCCATTCAGTCCATCGGTCCACATTGACATCTGATGAACATCCTACCCAGACCCCCCATCCCTGTAACCCCACATTTACCCTAGCTAACCAACTTAACCTGCGCAACCCTGGACTAAGGGGAAATTTAGTATGGCCAATCCACCTAACCTGCATAGTGGAAGGAAATAGAAGCATCCAACAGAAACCCACGCAAACACGGGGAGAATGTGTAAATTCCACACAGTTGCACAAGGCTGGAACCAGACCTGGGACCCTGGCACAGTGAGGTAGCAGTGCCAACTACTGAGCCACCATGCCTTTATTTAAAATATTATATTTTCTCATCTTTAGTCCATAGTTCCAAAAAGAATGGTATTCTTTACTTGACAAATTCATTAATACAGATGAGAATTAAGATCACCACTATTCTGATCATATTCGATGGTGGAATAGGCACGAAGGACCACTCTTGTCCCTTCTCTGCATGTTGTAAGATGCACTATAGAAATTCAGCAAGGCTCCTTAGACAGCACCTTTCAAATCCACTGCCTCTACACTCTAGAAGAACAAGGATATCAGATACATGGGAACACCATCATCTGCAAGTTCCTCTCCAAGCCATTCACCATCCTGACTTTTGAAATCTTACTCGCCTAGTGTTGCTGGGTCAAAATCCTGGAGCTCCAATTCTGTTGCTACCGGCATTGTTGGTCAGCACATGGACTGCAGAGGTTAAAGAGGGCAACTGCTTCTCAAAGTCAACTAGGGATGGGCAGTAAGTACTGGCCCAACTAGTGATGCCTGTCCAGTAGTTCGCCTATTTCTATATTTTTGTTCATGGGTATGGGCATGGCTGGCAAGGTCAGCGTTTATTGCTAATTGTCCAAAGATCACTTATGAGTCAACCACATTGCTGTGGGTCTGAAGTTGCGAGTAGGTTAGACTGAGTAAGAATGGAAGAATTTGTCCTCAAATCAGCAGTGGTTACTTGGTCAAAAAGTGTGACACTGGAAAAGTGCAGCAGGTCAGGCAGCATCTGAGGAGCAGGAGAATCAACGTTTCGGGTATAAGCCCTTCATCAGGAACGTGGTGGGTGGGTGCCCAAGGGGGCTGAGAGATAAATGAGAAGGGGACCATTAGGCTAGCTTTTTAATTCCAGACTTTTTATTAAATTCAAATGTAATCTGCCCTGGTGGTTTTAAACATGCCCCCAGTGCATTTGCTTTGGGGGTGGCGGGGGGGTCTTGGATTCCTAATTTAGTGACTCTACCACCAAGCCCCTGCCATTCCTTTTTCCTTGATTGTTCACATGAAATCGCTAAATCAGTGAAGTACGTGATGGCATCTAATTTGTAAGATATCGGTCCCTCACTGGAATTTACAATCTGAAGCATTCCAAACATTTTGTGGCAATCTGCTTGTACGTTAATGGAATCCCACTGCACAAGTTTTGATCAAAAGTGAAAAAGAGCAATCCTCTTACATTTTGAGTTCTTTAAACAAGATAATTGTCACTATTTTGGATGCATGGTACAAAACAATAATTTATTTGTAATCTCTTTTAACAGAATTACATGTTGCTGAAGTGTTTATAAGACTGTGCTGTTAAACATGTTGCTGGAAACATTGTTTTGTGACAGATACTTCAGTGATAGTTCATATACTGACATTTTACAAAGAGATTAGTCCTAGTTGTTCACTAACATTCATATAGAAATGGTTTTAATGCTGTAATTGAATCACTTAGCTGGATCTAGAGTTCATATATCCTCCAAAAACTAATAACTACACGATGACCCAGACGGCTAAATGCCTTTCTATATAAATCATGCATACTAATGGCAAGAACTATAAATACATTAGCCAGATTTTTTTTACTCTAAGCATATTGTCAAAAATATGTTGGTTTTGTTCATTTGTTCCGACTATGTTCCCAAACTAAACTAGTCCCACCTTCCTGCGCTTGGCCCATATCCCTCCAAACCTTTCCTGTTCATGAACTTATCCAATGTCTTTTAAATGTTATAACTGTACTGCATCCACCACTTTCTCCGGCAGTTCATTCCATAACGAACCACTCTGTGCAAAGAAAAAGATACCGCACTTGTCTTTTTTGATCTTTCTTCTCTTAACTTAAAAATAAAACCTAGTTTTGAACTTCCCCACCCTAAAGAAAAGACCCTTATTATTTACCTTACCTATGCCCCTCAGGATCTTATAAGCCTCAGTAATGTCACGCCCTCAACCACCCATGTTCCAGTGGAAAAGCCTTTTCAGTCTATTTTTGTACATTTATTCCCAGCAACATCCTGGTACATTCTCTCCAGTTTTCTATGGCTCAATGATTATGTGGTTGTCATTGGCCTTCTCTATTTGCCTGGGAAACATAGTGATGAACAGCCTTCTTGAACCGCTGCAGTTATTGAGGTGCATGGAAATAAATGTACAGTGCTGGAAAGAAGGGACTGCCAGGATTTTAGCGACAATGGAGGAATGTTGATATAAGTTCCAAGTCAGGGTTCTATGAAAGTTAAAGGGAAACTTGCACGTGTTGGTATTTCCAAGTATCTGCTGCCCTCATCTGAGCTTTAGAATTCTTTCAGTTTGAAAGGTGCTATCGAAGGAGCCTTGGTGTTTAGTACAGTAGATGGTACACACTGCTGCTACTGAGCATCAGTCATGAAGGGAGTGAATGGGAAAGGTAGTGGGTGGGATGCCACTCAAGTGGATTGCTTTGCTCTGGGTTTAGTAAGGCTTATTGAGTGTTGCTGGAGTTGCACATGGGGAGTGTTCTTGCAGTCTATGGACTTTGTAGATAATGGACAGGCCTTGGAGAGTTAGGATACATTACTCTTTGTAGGATTCTTGGCCTGTGACCTGCTTTTGTAACCACAGAATTCATATGACCTGCCAAGTCCATTTTCTGGTCAGTGGTAACCCCCACATTGTTGATAGTGACATTCAGTGATGGTAGTGCCTTTGAATGTCAAGGGGCAGTGGTTAGATTCTCTCTGTTGGAGATTGTCATTGCCTCACAATTGTGTGGCACAGATGTTACTTGCCAGTAATCAGCCCAAATCTGGAAATCATCCAGATCTTGTCATATTTAGGTACAGGGTGCTTCAGTATCTGAGGAATTGTGAAAGGTGCTGAGCATGTCCAATCATCAGTGAGCATCCTCATGTTGACCTTACATTGAGTAGAGTAGCTTTTTATTTGTCATTTCTACCAGATACAACAGATACAGTTAAAATAGAAAGCAAGACAGTGTTTCTCAGCACCGAGGGTGCTACATGGACAGCACAAACTACACGATCATACACAGCATAACAAGTGCAAAACACACAGGTTCCAGTGTAATAGAAGAATGATAAATAATAAAATGGTCAAAACATTGTAGTCCTTTTCCAGTTACAGTGGCTTTGTTAGGACTCGTTTCAGTGTGATGTTATGCTCATTGAAACGTTCAAAATGACAGTTCAGGGAAAAATGGAATTCCTTGGAGGTCTTCACTTTGTAAAATATTTTGATTTTATATCAACTATCTGAAAAGGAAAGGTCCTCAGCTCATTTCTCCAATCCTCATGCTCCTTCTTCTTCAATTGTTCATAGCAATTTCAATTTGATTAAGCAATGAGCAATATAGCTAAAAGAAGAATAATTGAGGTTCCCATTGTCATCCTTACGTAACACATTTGAAATACCCAAGCCCTTTTCCTGAAGTCAACAACAATCTCTTTTGTCTTGTCCATTTGTCAGAGACAGGTTGTGTGCTCTGCTCTAATCATTTAGCTGTTGCACCTCCTCTCTGTATGCTGACTTGTCGTTTGTGTTGTTGGGACCCTCTGCAGTCGTGTCATCAGCGAACATGATGATGTGGTTTGAGCTGTGCATTGCTGCACAGCTGTGTGTCAGCAGGGTGAACAGCAGTGGACTGAGCACACAGACCTGGGGGACCCCCGTGCTCAGTGTGATGATGTTGGAGATGCTGTTCCCAATCCGGACTGACTGAGGTATCCCAGTCAGGAACTCCGGGATCCCGTTACAAAGTGAGATATTTAGACCCAGCAGACTCAGCTTTCCAATCAGGTGCTGAGGAATGATAGTGGTCTGAGGAGCTGAGATGGGACAGGGGCTCTGCCCTGTCCGTGTTGGGGATGTTTGTATAAACCAGATCCAGCATGTTGTTCCTCTCTCATCACAATGTCCACATGCTGATGGAATGTAGGGAGCACAGTATTGAGATTTGTATATTCGAATCTCCAGCAACAATAAACAGTCTGTCAGAGTGTGCGTTCTGCAGTCTGCTAATAGCCCCATACACTTCACAGTGTGCCTCCTTAGCATTAGCACTGGGAGCAATATACACTCTGACTATAAGGACAGCGGTGAATTCCTGTGGCTGCATTGAGGGCGAGTCATCGAGGAAACAAGTGAAGATTGCCGGATGTTGGACATCCACTGCACCAATCACAACTATATTCTTGTTTCATTTGGTGTGACTCCCACCAGCAGAGTGCTTTCCTCTTGATTCCCATTGACTCCAGTTTTGTTAAGGTTCCTTGGTGGAATACTTGATCAAAAACCCTTTATGGCAAGGGTACACTGTTTCACATTGGAGTGACATTGGATGGAATTATTTTGGGAGGGCGGCAATAATTACTTAATATAATTATTCTTCAAAAATATTCTTTGTGCTTAATTGAAGATGGTTGAATTTGAACGAAGAAAGTTTCGGAACCTGTCAAGGGAATTAAGGGAAACATCGTTGTTAGTTCTGTAGTTAAAAATGTAAATAACATCAGTACTCTCTCAAGTTTGAACTCCAATGGGCATGCCACCATACAGTCTTAGACCAAAGAAAGAGCAGTTGTAATATTTATTTGAAACTTGAATCCTACACAAGAATTTTAAGCTTGGTCAATAGGAAGCTGTTGTCTTTAATGATAGATACTGAGCCTATAACAGGCAGACTTGAAATAAATAGTGTTTATGTTTCCAATAACATTGAATCCATCTGTTGAAATCCTGCCATTTCAACTGAAAAGAAGATAATTCCTGATTTAATTACAATGTTTTGCAGTAGCATTAGATATGGTCAAGGCTGATCTGATTTTGGCCGCAAATCTATTTCCCTAACCACTTGCCAATGTCCCTCGGCTCCCTTGTCTGTTGTAAGAGACCACAAATTTTTCATTTTTGGGAGTAGAACCTGAAATATAAGAAGAGCTTTGCAACTTGAAAATGAAATGCAGCATGTTATTGAGTTGTGCAATCCAATGTTGCTTTTTGAAGCAATAAAGGAGAGAATTAGAGGCCGAGCAGCAACAAGAGCATTTTGAATTGAGGAAATTCTGCCAATTTTTGATGAAGGAACATCGATTTTCCTGCTCCATGGATGCTGCCTGACCTGCTGTGCTTTTCCAACATCACTCTAATCTTGACTCTGATTTCCAGCATCTGCAGTACTCACTTTTGCCTAGAAATTCTGGCAATGCCAACCCTCTGATTGAACTGCAGCATTTAAAAAACTGTAAGTGCTAGCACAGCAGAGAGAGGAACATTCAGAGCCTCGAATTGAAAACATCTATCTCTCTCTCTCTCTCTCTCTCTCTCTCTCTCTATCTCTGTCTCTTTGAGGGAGAAAGACACAGAAACCAAGAAAGTTTAAAAGAAAAGATTCTAACAAAAAAAGACCTAGGTCCACTAGACTAATATTAGATCAAAGATTGATGATTGCTCTTTAGACAACATACCGTATGTTCCTGTGTATGGGTTGAATTTTGAAGATTCTTTTCAAGCTCAAATTGGAGGGTTGACTTATACACAAGGTATTGTTTTTGAGGGGATGAAATTCATGCTTGGTATGAGTAAAAAAGTGGACAAACAAGAGCCAAATCTCTATATAAAATAGTAAACAACAAAAGGAAAAAGAATTATGGCCATTATTGAACATTTATCTACAAAATAACTGTCTCCATTCTGCTTGCTACAATATAATGGTACAGTAGTCCCCCCCGTATCTGTGGGGGATACGTTCCGAGACCTACTGTGGAAGCCTGAAACCGCAGATAGGTGCAAACCCATTCATTTTAATGGGAAATTTACCTCCCCTGGTTATGGAACGTTCCCTGCAATAATTTTAGGCGTGGTAAGCCGCAGGTAACTGAAACCGTGGAAACTGACTCCGCGGATACGGTGGTCACCCTCTATTATCGTACCATTACAGTAATTCTGAAAACATGGAGTGGAGTGTGACAGCTGGCAGACTGGAAGACCCAGAACGGAGTTCAATGACCAGCAGACTGGAAAGCTGGAGCAGAGCGCAACAGGCAGGCACACTGACTCATAAATGTTGAATTGTAACTCGGGTCGACGTATACACAAGATATATGGAAAATACAAGAATTTCTAGCCAAAAATAAGGGGTCGACTTATACATGAGATTGACATGTACACTAGAATATACGGTAAATACAGACGTGTTATGACACAGGATGAGGCTGTTTGGTGTATAATTTTGGTTATGGTTCTCCAAATGAATATGCTGACTCAGTGCCGTTCTTGTACCTTTGCCCCATATCCAGTTTAAGTAAATAACCAATGCGCTCTCGCCTGCTTCAATTAAACCTTCCTTGACCACACTTCCAGGAAACCGTGATATGGATTGTACATGGTTGGTATTGTAAACAAATCACAGGCCCAGATTTTTGAAGAAATCTATAATTCTAGATTGTTTTACACATGGATAACTCTCAGCTTTTTCTGTAGTGAGAAGTTTTGATTCTGTTAAAGTTTTTAGTAAAAGAATAACCAGAAACAATTAAAAATATGCTTTTGTAAGAAAAATATTAATTGGGCCATACATGTTTTATGGATTTCTGCCTGTTATAGAAGAAATGGCTATCTGCATTAATTGGTGTGGATAAGGCTATAAGTTTCTTCAGGCTACAGTACCTCCAATCATACCATATGTGTGTAATGTCAGTCACGGAATGTATCAGTTTCTACTTGAACAATATACATGGCTGCAGCATATAAATCTTCAGCCAATGATAGAGGGCCTAGCAGGTTGATTCAGTAACCTTCTGTTTGGTTCCAGTTGTGAATTTGGAACTGGTAAACACAGTACTAACGTTTACTAGAATAGTCCACTTGGCAAGAGCAAATCACTGCAGTGGCATGGAAAGATTGCCACCACCAATACTTTCCAGCATTAAATATACCAATCTCCAGCAAATACCTGTCCCTTTCAACCGACTGGCCCATTTTGTTCAATTTTCTAACACTATGATCATGAGTCTTTCACTATTGGCCATGCTGACAGCTGCTGATCCCATTATGCTAGAGAATTCATCCTTAGTTTCTAGACATTTGGCATAGAATCCCTACAGTGCAGATAGAGGCCATTCAGCCCATCAAGTCTGCTCCAACCCTCCAAAGGGCATTCCACCTAGAACCAACACCCCACTCTATCCCTGTGACCTAACATTTACGTAACCTAATCCACCTAGCCTGCGTATCCCCAGTCACTAAACAATTTTAGCCTGGCCAATCCACCTAACCTGCACATCTTTGGGCTGTGGGAGGAAACCGGAGCATCCAACAGAAACTCACGCAGACACGGGGAGAATGTGCACACTCTACCTGTAGCTATTTGTCATCTTCACTTTGAAGATATAAAACAGGAGATGGAAAATAATTGCCTTTTTAAAGACCTTGTTGATCCCAGACAGCAGGCCCACAGTAAATCCATGACCTTCAGGCAGGATATGTTTCCCTCTCCATCCAACTGGGGATCCACGTTACACACTTCTGTCGCTTGAGATGCTGTTCCTCTTAGTGGAATGACAGGCAATTTAGATTTCCTGTTTATCAGCACATTTCTCTTGCAGACAATCACAAATCAATAACACTATCTAGAAAAATATAGCATAGGCAGCTAAAGAGAAGAGATATCACAGATTCATATACTTTTTCTTTAAGTTCCTTTGAAGCTGAAATTGTCAGTAAGTACTTCATCACATGATTATGCAATTTTAGCAAGAAGCATTGCATTTCAGGCGCTGTTCAGTTTGTTAGTGGGGCCTGATCCCAAGCACTCAGTTTATTTTTGGAAGCTTTCCAACAATTAAAAATTATACGAGAAACCTCTATTAATTGAATAGTTCCTTCATGAAGGCAGCAAGGCACCATGATCGATTTGATTTGACAGATAAGGTTTTTATCAATGGTACTTTAAGCAGTCTATAAGAACCAGTGAGAAAGACATTTCTGAGGATGCCATTAAGAGGACAGGATACTCAGGTGTGATTATGGCTGAGAAAATCCATTAATGGCCATGCAAATTAATGAGTTCTCTCAGCCAGGAAGCTTTTAGGTATAAAATAAACAAGGCTATCAAGCATTCATCTTAAACTCCCTTTTGGTTAGTTTTTTGCCTGCCACTGTCGTGCTGTCTTTGGATTACTTAACAAAACTGTATTCGGATGAAGAATGAACTGTATTCGGATGAAGAATGTGTAACACATTTTGTTTTATGTATGACTCTCTTAATGTCTATGACAGGTGAATAATATGGTCTTGGAAAAACAGTGGCCTACTGGTATTCTTGCTAGTCTAGCAATCTAGAGACCCAGGTAAAGTATTTTTTGAAGCAGCTGGAACTTCTGCACCACTTGAACTTTCCACCATGATTACAGTTGTTTCCGATTCTGATGCTCGGTAAGAAAAAAAAAAGATAGAAATATTAAAAATGGAAGGGAGAATGTTGGCTTTGTTAAATATCAGCCAATTTGTTGAGCTTCTCATCCAGTAATCAATTCCCCACCCCTGCTCATATTCTGTTGGTTCCAGGTTTAAACAATGCATGTGCGCAGAGCCAGGCCCCGCCCATGGCAAATGGTAGAATTTGAAATCAATTAAAAAAATGGAATTGGAAGTCCAGTGATGCCCATGAAGCTACTGTTGATTGTTGTAAAAACCTATCTGGTTCACTAATGTCCTTGAGGGAAGGAAACCACTGTCCTTACCTGGGCTAGTCTATGTGTGACTCCAGCGTTGCACCAATGTGACTGACTCTTAAAAAGCCATCTGAAATGGCCTAGCAAGCTATTATCCAGGGGTGGGCAATAAATACTGGCCACATTCCGTGACATTCATATCCCATGTGTAAATGTTTTAAAAACTTGAAAACCAGATTGACTATAGAAGGTTCAGAGAGCAAGTGAAAACAACTAAGGGAAGCAAAGAATAAACATGAAAGGAGACTGCCAATTAATATCAAATCAAAATCCCTGAGTGTGTGTATGCATCTGAATAATAGGAGATTTACACATGGAAGAGATTATGTGGCTGAGGGGTTAAATGAATACTTTGCACTTGTCTTTACCAAGGAAGACGATGCTACCTAAGTCATAGTGAAACAAAAGGTAGTTCAGGCACTTTGAAGGCTTAAAACTGATGAGGAAGGGGTATCGGATATGACGTCTGTACCTCAAGTTGATAGGTCACCAGGTCTAGGTGAGATGCATCCAGAGATTTTGAGGGTATTGAGGTGGGAGATTTTGAATACCCTGGCTATAATTTTCTAGTCTTTCCTTAGCCTTGGGATGGAGCCAGAGGACTGGAGAATTGTAAATATTATAGCCTCATTGAGAAAAGGGTGAAAAGATAAGCTCAGCAACTACATGCTAGTCAGTTTAAGTTGGGGAAACTTTTAGAACTGATAGTTTTGGGCAAAATTATTAGTGACTTGGGTTAACATGGGTTAATTAAGGCAATCCAGTGTGGACCTTTTTAAAGCAACTTATGTTTAACTAACATTTGTTTAATCAGGGAACAGAGTGTGTCGATGAGAATAATATTGAAATTGTGGTGTACATGGATTTCCAAAAGGCGTTTGTGGTTGTTCTGACTAGAGAAAGCTTTGTACTAGAGTTCTACTGGGGTTGGTGTTAGGACTCTTAGTCTTCCGATGTATAAAGTCCTAAACATTTATGTACACAGCACAGTTTCAACATTTACAGATGATAATGAAACTTGAAAGCCTTGTGAGCTGTGAGGAGATTGTGGAGAGCTTCACAAGGACAAGTGGGTGGAGTAGGCAGACAAGTGCCGGGTGAAATTCAATACAGAGAAGTGTGAAGTAATTTTTTTTGAAAGAATCATGACCTAATGTTTGGCACATCAGAGAATGTTGCAGTGATACATACGATTCAGTGAGTTAGACAGAATGATTGTTGCAGGAGGTAATGTTCAAGTGAAGAAACAGAGTCTAAGAATGTGCTTCATTATGTAATCATTATTATCATTAAGTCAAGAAAAATTATGTAACTTGAACTAACATTCATCTGATATTTTCAGTTGAATAGCAAAGCTACTTTTGTCTTCAGATATCTATAAATGAACTTTGTTGTTTGCTCAAATCCACAAAAGAACCTTGTAATTCTCTGGCAGTCTTCACATGCCAAAAAGGAGTTAACATTAGGAAGAACACAGTAATGCTGAGCAGAGGGGGACATCAAGGAAAAGGAGAGATTGGAGGGGATAGACAAAGGTGGGTTAGAGGGGGATTTTGAAGGCAGGAAAGGAGGTAGCAAAGGGGAGAAGCCATTGGCAGCAGTAAAGCGTCTTCGAGTGAATTTTAATATCCCATGGCAAAGTGAAATAGAAAGAAAAGTTTAGTGTTCAAGGACCAGAAAGTGTTGATTTGAGAAAGGATATTATTAAAGTCGAGCTGGATAATGGTTTGAAAGCAATTTGGGAATCCATTGAAGTGTGAAGCAGGCAAAGGTAATGGAGTATGGACTGTAAGGACATGCCCTATTGTGATTTGAATAGTGTAAGGCTTCTAGAGGTCTTAATTTAGAATTCTAGGGTCATAGGTTTGTTAACATTGATCTTGAGGCAAATTTGGCTCATCCAGATCTTGCTGTTAGACAAGTAATGGAGATTAGAGCAATACTCTTTGTATTGGTAGGAGGAGAAACACAATTACAATTGGACACTGCTATGTTATATGTGGAAGCCCATTTTTGCTAATGATGCTATGAGATTTAATATAAATGATTGAGGTGGGGGAAGATGAAGATTGACCAGCAGTAGATCAATGCAGCATAGTTCTTTAGAGAAAAGGCTGTTGGAAACAATGTAGTGCCTGCATTTGGAACAGCTCTGAGCAAAACCAGCCATATAATATGCATAACATTGAACTATACAGGAGAGAAATCACAGATCGTATGAACATAAGACACATGAGTAGGCCGTTCAGCCCTGTTAAGTCTACCCCACTATTCTCTAAGATTATTGCTAATCTGCTGCAGGTCTAGCTGCCTCTTTGTGTCAACTCAGCAAGGTCCTCAATATTTCAGAAATGTACCTCCCTTCTCTTGCAATGTTCTCAGTAATTTAGCTTTCACAGCTTACTGTGAAAATTCACAGCTTACAGAGAATTCCAGATATTCATTATCTTCGTTTAAATCTCATTTTTAAATGAGTGACCCTTTTTCTGTGACTATGTGCCTCAGTTTGGGATTCCCACATCAGTGGAAACATCCTCTTGATATCTACCCTGCCAAGCTCCCTCAGAATCTTTTATATAAGGAAGAATTGAAAGATCACTTAGACCAAAGATGTCAAAAAAGCCTAGGAAAAGCTAAAGCTGCAGTCAAACAAATGTTAGTTGTGATCAACTAATTTAGTTCTCAAACTGTAAATGGGATGTTATCAAGAAAAGTGTGTATTTGCATTCTGTCTAATGTAGTGATAAAATCACTAGTTGCTTTCAACATGAATGATTTGTGGATGTAGCGTCCATTTGGGATAATTAAAAGGGAGATACATTGGGAGCATAATGACTGCACTAATTGGAATTCAATCAATAAAAGTGAAATAAATACATTTTTTAACCAACATTATCTAGGGTTAAGTGCCATTTATTTTTAGCTTTAATTGTTTAGAAAAGTCACTGGTGTAATGGGAATTAATATGGCACAGCATAATCAGACTGAGAGGGTAGAGTAATCAGCTCATTGAATTGTTTTGATTGTGATTTTGAAGAAACTTATTAACATGGGAGGAAGTAATTGGTTTTTGATACTGTTGTGTATCAGTTCAGACTGGGCATTTACAGCAACTACTACATACACTCAGAACATTTTCTAATGTGGCAAGTTTCCCAAAGCTCTCTAATGAGGCTAAAACCATATTAGAATGAAATCTTTATTATGATGTATAATGCTCACTACTAACTTTCTTTCAATGTAACTAGCTTGTATAACACAGTTACATGAGGGAATGTTTTCCTGAGCATAACAGATTGGCTGGTTACTGTGATTACTGGAAAGCTGAGCAGGTTCCTTCTTAGTTGTGAGATCCAACCTGAATTTTGAATACTTGCTGTGGCTGGCTGCAGACCAGGAAATCCCCCCCTCACAATATTCTGGCATTGGAGACAGGGAATTCCCATTGAATGATTACTCCCCAATATGAGCATAGGTACATTATTTGTTGCTTTTGAGAGCATTATGATTGTCAAACATTCAAAAATATAATTCTCTTAAATTCTAGCTGTGTGCCTTATTAATGAAGGTAGATGCAGCAGATTTTTATTTTAACGGTAAAACAGTATTGGCTCTAGGAACTTGTCTTAGCAAATGGCATGGCACTTTTTCAGCATTAGTATGTGGTGATTGGCTTCCACACAGTGTAATGTACCAAAAATCACTGTAAAGCTCGAAAGAAGTAGTTCTGATATTCAGTTGTAAAGAACCAAAAAGGTGAATAAGCTTTGCATGCTGGTTTCCCATGCTCATGTCATCTTCACAACTTCTTTTTGATTATTGAGTCTTGCAGTATATGACTCTGTCTGCATTACCTTGTCTATAATTCTCTATTCACATTTTGTTAACAGAATAAATTGATTCCTTTTCCATTGTTTCTAACACGTTACCAATCCATACTTCCTTGAACATAGTTGGACCCAAATTGTTATCGGGCTGCCAAACACATTGTGTACCAAGAAAATAGATGGTTTCAAACTGCATTTTCGATGGTATCAAAAACAGGTTGAGCTATCAATTCTCTGAGAAGCTGAAGATTTCCAGATCACCTCTACACTGGCAAGCAAAGTGTTTTTTGTCATTGCTGTGCTCTCTGCATCTTATCTAGCCATTGAACAAAGTTTTATCCTCAGCTACAATAGCTTGGTTTTCAAATATTCTGGTCTGTTACAAAAATTTTAAGGCAGTGTAAGAGCTTCTACAGTAGTGGGAGCTGTAGGGGTATTAAACTTGATTAACTCCATCACTGCCACAGATGTTATATTGTTTTAAATGCTATTGCTTCCCCATTTGTTACTCCAGTACCAGTTCCTATAAATTTCATTCATCACCAATTACCTCTTAAGACTTTCAGAAATAGAAACATAAAAGATGTAGGCCATTTAGCCCTTCAAATCTGGTCTGCCATTCAATATGATCATGGCTGATCATCTAATTCAGTCCTCTGTTCCCACTTTCTCACTGCTGCCTCACAGCGCCAGGGACCCAGGTTCAATTCCAGCCTTGGGCGACTGTGTGGAGTTTGCACATTCTCCCCGCGTCTGTGTGGGTTTCCTCTGGGTGCTCCGGTTTCCTCCCACAATCCTAAGATGTGCCAGTCAGGTGAATTGTCCATTCTAAATTGTCCGTAGTGTTAGATGTATTAGTTGGGGGGAGGGGGGGGGGGTGTGGGGGTGTGGGTCTGGGTGGCTTACCGAAGGGTCGGTGTGAACTTGTTGGGAAGATGGGCCTGTTTCCACACTGTAGGGAATCTAATCTAATCTAATCATTTGATCCCTTTAGCCCGAAGAACACCTTGAAAACATTCAACAATTTGACCTCAACCACTTTCGGTAAAGAAATATCTCCACATATGAATCCTAAATTACCTACCTGATATCCTTAGATTGTGACCCCTGGTTCTGGATTCATATTTATCCACATTATTTATCCACATTATACTTCATCTGTCATGCATTTGCAAACTCAATCAGCTTGCCCACATCATATGAAAGCATTGGTGCATTTTCTTCACGGATCCTGCTTTTACCAAGCTTTGTGCCGTTTGTAACTTGGAGATAGTTAATTTAGTTCCTTTATCTAAATCATTAACACAATTGCGAATGCCTGGGGTCCAAGCACTGATCCTTGCAGTAGCACAAGAGTCAAGTCTGTCATTCGGCAGAAGACTCATTTGCTCCTACTCTGACAGAGAACTGGTTAGCAGACAGGAAACAATCCCTAATCCCATGTGGTTTAATTTTTCATGCTAATCTCATGTGTGGATCATTATTGCAAACCTTCTAAAAGCGAGTTTTGAGAAGATTTGTAGCTCTGGTTGAGGTTCTGATGTAGGTTTGCTCGCTGAGCTGGAAAGTTTTTCAGACGTTTCATCACCATGCTAGATAACATAATCAGTGAACCTCCAGTGAAGCACTGGTGATATAGCCTGCCTTTTATTTATGTGTTTAGGTTTCCTTTGATTCGTGATGTCATTTCCTGTTTTTTTTCTTAGGAGGTGGTAAATGGGATCCAACTCAATGTGTTTGTTGATAGAGTTCTGGTTGGAATGTCATGCTTCTAGGAATTCTCGTGTGTGTCTCTGTTTGGGCTTGTCCTAGGATTGATCCCATTTATCATCCCCTGAGAAAAAGAACCGGAAATGACATCACACAGGAAATGACATCACAAATCAAAGGAAACCTAAACACATAATTAAAAAGTGGGCCATATCACCAGTGCTTCACTGGAGGTTCACTGATGTTGTTACCTAGTATGGTGTCAAAACGTCTGAAAATGAACCTTCCAGTTCAGCAAGCAAACGTATATGCAGAACCTTCTAAAAGGCCACATCCACCAGTTCCTCCTTATCAAATCTTCTAGTTATATCCTCAAAAATTCCATTTGTCGATTTGTCAAGCGTCATCACCCTTTCATTAATCCATACTGAACCTGCCCGATCCTGTCACTTTTTTTAAAGTGCTCTGCTATTATTTCTTTTATAATGGACTCAAACATTTTTCTGACTGCTGACATCAGGCTAAATGAGCTGAGCATATCCTTGTATTGGAATTATAGTGCATGATTTTTATATAAGGAAGATTGTAAATATGCTGCAAGTAATTCAGAAGAGGTTTACCAGTTTAATACATGGAGCAAGTGTTTTGCTTTATGAGGAAAGGATAGTCAGGCTAACGGAAAATATATTGAGAAGGAACAAAAAGGTACCCCCAAATGTTGGGATTGAAATATGTTTGTTCCAGACAGAAGACTATTGTGCTTGAAAGGTCATTTTGTCCTTGAAAAGTAGTGACATCCAGCAGAAAACATTGAAAACTTGTTAAAATCTGAATTACATCTAATAATTCCTGTTGCAAATTAATCTTGATGCACTTCGCCTGTAAAAATCTATAAAGGACGTTGGTAGAATGTTTCTTCTTGTGTCTGAGGTTCTCTTGAGTGATCTCTGCTTTGAACGATATGAAGATAAACTGTGAGCATGCAAAAAATGCTTGAGTTATTGGACAGAATGAATGGTCTCTGAGCACTTAGTTTTATATTCAACAAACAAATGAGATAAAAATTCATTTGTCAGTTCAGGTTATGTTTCAGTGCTTGTTCTTTTGTTTAGGTTTCCTAAAGAAATTGCAGTTCCTTAAGGAACATTTGGACTTGTTAATGTGACAGCAAGATACTCATTGCACCTGACCACCCGTACTGAGGAATAGTCTTGCACTATGCAGCAACTTGCACGATCTCAGGACATCTCATGGCACTTTACAGTCAAATGAAGTTATTTTTAAAGTTCTGTGTCACTCTTATCATGTAGAAAACGCAGCAGGCATGTACTTAGCAAGATATTGCAAACAAACCTCTACTTAAAACACCTTAAACTGATGCAAAGTTCTTCAAATTAATGTTATAAAACAAAATTTGACATAGATATTATGGTAGGTAGCTAAAAGTTTGGAAAGTGACAAATGGAAAAGAGCATATTACAAAAAGTAAATAAGATACATTTAAGAAGGAAATTCTGGAGCTTAATACCTAGACAGTGAAATTACAGCTTCCAATGCTGGAAGAATTAAAATTGAGAAATGCTGAAGATACCAGAATATAGACATGCAGAATTCTTGGAGGATTACAGAGCTGGAGGAGGCTGTAGAGTGATTTAAAAAGAAGGATCCAAATTTCAATAAAAGCAAAGAAATGCAAATTCTGGAAATCTGAACTAAAAAGAATGCTGGAGACACTCAGCAGATCTGGCAGCATCGGTGAAGAGAGAAACAATTAACTTTTCAAGTTCAATATGACTTCTTTCGAACTGATTCTTTGGAATCAGAACTTTAATGGGTGGCATTGGAGATTGGCAAACACAGAAGTGATGGGTAGACAGGACTTAAAGTGATTCTGGATCAGTGGTGCTGGAAGAGCACAGCAGCAATTCAGGCAGCATCCGAGTACATGACTTAAAGTGAGTTAGGACAAGGTCAGCAATGTTTTGGATGAACTCAGATTTACTCTCAGTAGGGTATGAGAGCCCAACCAAGAGAGCACTGGAAATGCATGGGCGAGAAATTCAGCTGCAGATGAGATGATGCGGGGTTTTGGACAAAGCTACCAAGGCAGAACAGGGTGCTGTTCAAAATGACACTGACGTGTTCAAACATTATCTCGGATCCAGATGTGACAATGAGCTGGTGAACAGTCTAGTTCAACCTCTGACAGTTACCAGGGAGAAGGGAGTCAGTGGCCATGGAACAAAGTTCACAATGAGGACTGAAGATAACGGCAATAAAGTGAAATTGCAGTTGTTATTCTTCAGTGCTGACTTATTTTTAATGTATACGAAAATTAACTCCACGTTATTGAGGGGCGACAGTGTTTCTTGCCATCATCCTAGGTTGGGTAAAGCAGCTCCTACAACATCCATTCTTGTGGCCTCCCTAAATAAATTTGCTGTGTTCGGCAATTACCTTTCCATTATGCTTTCTACAAATCAACTCAGTGTTGCCTAAATGTAGAAGCTACAGCTATGAGGGGAAGAGATGCTATGGAACTTGACAGGGTGGATCATGTGAAATTCTATTTGTGAGATTTCTGGATCAGAGGGCATAACCTCAGTTGGGATAGAGATGGGGCATTAATATCTTCTCTGAGAGAAGTGAATCTGTGGAATTCTTTACAGTGGGGTCTGTGGAGCATGGATCATTTACTCAAGGCCAAGAGGATTACCTTTAATCAAGTTAATGGGGAAAGGCAAGAAATTGGAAGGGAGGAGTATCCGAATATCATGATTTCATGAAGTGACAGAAGAGACTTGATGAATCAAATAGTTCATCACTGCTGCTATGTCGTTTGGTCATAAAAGATCTTCCCAATCCAAGCTTGAAAGTCTTAACCAAGTATGGATGTTCTCCATTATTCGTGACTTTTCCTGAACTACATTTTATGGACTAACAATCTGCACCATGAAGGTTACTCTACCAATGCATCTAACTGGATTACCATTGCTAAATTTAAGCAATTACTCTCAGCATTGAATTGTCCAAAATAAATTTTAAAAATTAGACCTGTGACAGTTTTGTTGCTTTGCAATGACTTAAAATATTTTGTGCAAAATCCAATGTTATATTTTAAGTCAGAGATGCCCTTATTATGCAGGTCTGAAGGAGGATAGTAACTGCAGATTTGAATCTATTGAATATGCATTGTGCATCTCATTTGAAAGTCTTTGGTGTTCAGGACTTGTAACTTATTAAGTCAGAGGTTTATAACTTGTGAACCAAATTTGTAGCAGTAATGGCATGCGATGCAATAGGATAAAAGCCATCTACTTAGTTGATATCCTAATTAAGTCACTTGCAAATCCATTTAATTAAGACTGCAGATTTTGTCCACATCATGTCCCTTGGGGACAGCCAGTCATCCAGTGGAGTTGTGAGGCAGGAAACCTGACCCCTTCATCATTAATATATTGTGCTGCTTAATTAAGGACTGTAGCCTGCTAATACATTTTGTGAAGATTATGAGTAGGATACAGTGTGCGTAGTGTAATGTCATATTTGCCATAACTTTTAAGAAGCAAGGTTAATCAAGCTTATATTAATAAGTTCTGACTGCAATACAATATTAAAATGCCATTAAAGTAGTGGTTTGTAGCAGTGAACCAAAACTCATAATGATGTAGACTTGTGAAATTTCTATTAAACAGACAATATAACATAGAACATGCTGATTATCTTTCTTTTGTTGCCCTGTTACGATCTCCATAGAGACTGTTTAAAGAGAAATTCAAACTTCCAGTTAACAGCTGAAATCCTTAAAGATTTCACTTTTTAAAATATTTACTGTTTCAAATGTCTGACACTATTCACTAAGCAATATTTTCTTTTATAACTAACTTACAGATATTTCTAATCAACCTGTTCAGAGATGTTATTATACATTTCAACTCTGGCCCAGAGGTAGGAACATTACCACTGTGTCACAAGAACTCTCTGTCAGCACATTATACATTAAACTGTGGAAATGATTACTTCTGGTTACTTAACCAGCATTGTGCTCTCTATGGAATGACAGTCCCTATCTCAAACTGTTCAAAGTTTCTCCCAGTTTACAATAGTTTGTATCCTTTTTTTAAAAAAACCTTTTCAGCTATGTAACTTCAATTTTTAGAATTATCTCTCACTATGAAGGTTACACTCTTGACTTCTTTCTGTAATTCCAAGCTCAGAAACTATTACAGCCTGATTTAAACTCCTCACGAACTTGATCTTCTTGCATCAGCATTCTCCAAATGATTTGTTTATCATTGACTATGAACTTAACTGGACCAGCCATATAAATACTGTGAATGCAAGAACAGTCAGAAGCTGGAGATTCTGGACTTCTTGACTCTCAAAGTCTATCCACCATCCACAAAGCACAAGTCAGAAGTGTAATAGATTATTCCCCACTTCCCTGGGTCAGTGCAGCTCCAAATCCACTCAAGAAAATTTGTATCATCCGGTACAAATTTGTATCAATTTGAAATGATTGAGCTCTCAGCTACTGTTTTA
Organism: Chiloscyllium plagiosum; assembly: GCF_004010195.1. Classification (NCBI taxonomy): domain Eukaryota; kingdom Metazoa; phylum Chordata; class Chondrichthyes; order Orectolobiformes; family Hemiscylliidae; genus Chiloscyllium; species Chiloscyllium plagiosum. Next base: position 28,316,585 of record NC_057747.1, read on the forward strand.
AGGTTAAGTTAAGTTGGACTAGACCACTCTAACACAGGTAGCACAACAGAAAACAACAAGATAGCCTGGTTGTTTGGCACCCTATCCACCACTTTCTAAGTTCACTCTGTTCATCACTAATACATAGTGGCACCACAGTGTACTATCTTCAATGTGCAGTGTAATAAAATGCTGTAACTCCTTCAACAACACCATCCAAACCTGTGACTTCTCTAATCTAGAAAGACACGCACAGCATAATGATGAAATTTTCATCGCCTGCGAGTTCCCCTCCATACCACACATTATGCTGACTTGGAACAATATTGACATTCCTTTTGTATTGTTGGGTCAAAATCCTGGAACTCCCTCAAATAACACTCCGGGAAGTACTGAGAATCCAAGACTCCAGCACCTCCAGCACTTCCAAATGTTGGCTCACCACTACCTGTAATTAGGGATGGGCAGGAAATGTTGGTCAAGCCAACATTACCCAAACACCATGAATGAATACATTTTTAAAAAATCTTGACAACATAATCGTATTCATCTCACAATTGTAACACCCCTGTACGACATTCATTATTCAGGTGATAAGTATCTGAGGTTGTGCTGCAGTATGTACTGTACAAAAGAGATTGCTAAACAATATTTAGACAGTTGAACAGTAAGTCCTGTTGATTGTGATAAGGTAGAGATTTGAGCAGTGATTTAATGTAATGATTAATGCTGTATTTCCATCTCCAAAGGCCAACATTTCTCAAAATTTTACTGCTTCAAAAAATTTAAGGCATTTTATGAATCTGTTTTTATGCAGGTCACACTTTTGAAGCAGTCAGAAAAATAGAGTTGAGTAATTTGTAACAGATTCACCATTTTGCCTGCAAATAAAATGATCAGGCAGCATCAATACATCGTTTATTTGTGAGAGGTTTGCAATATTTGTTCAGCTTCTGGTTACAATATTAAGCTTTAGAGAACACAAATCTACATTTACTAATTTTGTACATCAAAGCAAGGGACAGTAATCTATTCATCATAAAAATGGTATTCCAAGGCTATCTAACAGGATCCCAGGCCTTGTTAGGAGCTCACACTTGCTCCTGGAACTAAAAGTGATACTTTCAGTGGTGGCTGTTGCACACCGATTGAAAAAAACATGTTAATATTGGTATGTTGAAAATTTTCTTTCAGTTCTGAAGATATATTTCTTGAATGGCTAGAAACCTTTTGGACAAAACAATCTTAAAAACTCCAAATAAGATTTACAAAAATGACACAGTACTGCATAAAAAGTTTTGACCATAATGTAGCCCCACAGAGTGTTGTGAGTGTCCAATTTTGAGTTGCTAGCTCTGTTTGAAATCTATTCCATTTAACATTTTGTTGTGCCACATATGATAGTGGGCAATATTAAGATAGGTCTTTGTCTGCACAAAATAGTTACTCCTCTCAGTACTGTTGTATGATACATGATATATCTGTAGCGGGAATGTAGGTTTGAGACATTGACTTTGTTCTTGTTGATTCTATCTGCAGCAACCTTGTCTGATTGATATCTTCTTTAAGAATTGACCAGCTACTGAGACATTTCTTGGATGGGCATTGAAGTGGCCCACACAGAATAAATTCTGTACACCTAAAAGATTTTGGGGTTAATTTTAATTTTAATTTTAGCTTAGAGAATTGCAATTATGGACTGATTTTGAGGTACAGTTGGTTCTGCTATAAAGTGTGTTACTCCAGTGCGAATTGGCTTTAACATGATGAAGAATTTAGACCGTGATTTATAGATCGTAAGCTTTTCTTACCCATATTGGCTATAATGCAATTCCGGCCCCATTAGTTTAAAATGGCGCGGCTGTTGTGTGATTTTACTATAATGCGCGATTGCACGGGAATGGAACTATTGCATTATATTAGAACCAACTGTTGTCAATCTAAACATTTACCTTCACAAGTATTACAAATTTATTAAGTTTATATTAACAAGTACAAAGGAAATAATACCTAATAAAGGTGATGGATTTACAGCCAACTCACTTCAGGACATAGTTTGTGACATTGGTTGACTGGGCAATGGTCTGTTTTTCTGTTCAATTGACTGAGGATTTCCTTCTGTCTTCGATCTTTTTTCTTGTATATCAAACCATTAAATAACTAGGCCGTCTAACCTTTGCTAGCCATTACCTTTTGTGCAAGATCAAATGCATCCTGAACTGTAATTGGCTTAATAGTAAATGAACAGCACATGAACAGTTCATAGTCAATCTTGGATTGGCCAAAGAAGAGTCACATGGGACTCGACACGTTAACACCGTTTTCTCTCTCCACAGATGTTGGCAGACTTGAGCAGAAATGTACTCAAACATATTTATAGCTTCTTGGCACGGCATGTTCCCCACTCTATCATAGAATAAAGAACATTACCATGCAGTACAGGCTCTTCGGCCCTCAATGTTGCATTGACCTGTGAAACCAATCTGAAGCCCATCTAACCTACACTATTCCATTTTTATCCATGTGCCTATCCAATGACCATTTAAATGCTCTTAAAGTTGGCGAGTCTACTACTGTTGCAGGTAGGCCGTTCCACACCCCTACTACTCTCTGAGTAAAGAAACTACCTCTGACATCTGTCTTATATCTATCACCCCTCAATTTAAAGCTAGGTCCCCTCGTGCTCGCCGTCACCATCCGAGGAAAACGTCTCTCCCTGTCCACCCTATCTAACTTTCTGATTATCTTATATACCTCAATTAAGTCACCTCTCAACCTCCTTCTCTCTAACGAAAACAGCCTCAAGTCCCTCAGCCTTTCCTCGTAAAACCTTCCCTCCATACCTAGTTAATCTCCTCTGAACCCTTTCCAAAGCTTCCACATGCTTCCTATAATGCGGTGACCAGAACTGTATGCAATACTCCAAGTGTGGTCACATCAGAGTTTTGTACAGCTACAGCATGATCTCGTGACTCTGAAACTCGATCCCTCTACCAATAAAAGCTAACACACCGTATGCCTTTTAACAACCCTATCAACCTGTGTGGCAACTTTCAGGGATCAATGTATATGGACACTGAGATATCTCTGTTCATCTACACTACCAAGAATCTCACCATTCGCCCAGTACTTTTTATTCCTGTTGCTCCTTCCAAAGTGAATCACCTCACGCTTTTCTGCATTAAACTCCATTTGTCACCTCTCAGCCCAGCTCTGCAGCTTATCTATGTTCCTCTGTAACCCACAACATCCTTGGGCACTATCCACAACTCTACCAACCCTAGTGTCATCTGCAAATTTACTAACCCATTCTACTATGCTCTCATCCAGGTCATTTATAAAAAAGACAAACACCAGTGACCCCAAAACAGATCCTTGAGGTACACCACTAGTAACTGAACTCCAGGATGAACATTTCCCGTCAACCACCACCCTCTGTCTTCTTTCAGCTAGCCAATTTCTGATCCAAACTGCTAAATCACCCTCAATTCCCATTCCTCCGTATTTTGTGCAATAGGGGCACCTTATCAAATGTCTTACTGAAATCCACATACACCACATCAACGGCTTTACCCTCATCCACGTGTTTGGTCACTTTCTCAAAGAACTCAAAAAGGTTTGTGAGGCATGACCTACCCTTCATACAACCATGTTGACTATCCCTAATCAACTTATTCCCTTGATTATAACAATGATTATAAATCTATCTTTTATCACCTTTTCCAACATTTCACTCACAAGTAAGGCTCACTGATCTATAATAAGCAGAGTTGTCTCTACACCACTTCTTGAACAAGGGAACAATATTTGCTATCCTCAAATCTTCTGGCACTTTTCCTGTGTACAAAGATGACAGTAAGATCAAAGCCAAAGGCTCTACAATCTCCTTGCTGGCTTCCCAGAGAATCCTCAGATAAATCCCATCCAGCCCAGGGGACTTATCTATTTTCACACTTTCTAGAATTGCTAACACCTCCTCCTTGTGCACCTCCATCTCAACTATTCAAGTAGCTGTATCTCAGTATTCTTCTCAACAACATCATCTTTTTTCAGTGTGAATACTTTGTCATTATCATTAATCCAGGGGATCAGCCGTGGTTTGATGAAGGTTTGGTGCAGTGGTTTGGGCAAGAGGACATGCCCAAAGCAGCACCAGGTATATTTAAAGATTTGGTGTCAAACTGCAAATCAAAATGATTTCCATGCCAAAAAGCACAAACAGAAAATATTGGACAGGGCCAACTGTTTCCACAACTATTAAATTAGATCTAAATTCTGTCGTGATGATACATCTATTTGAGATTGATGGACAATGGAACTACTCACTGGAAGAGGAGTCTCCACAAATATTCCTATTATTAACAAAGGGGGAGCCCAGCATATAAGGCTAGAAGCATTTGCGACAAACTTCAAACAGAAGTGCCAAGTGGATGATCCACCTCAGCTTTACTCTGAGGCCCCCATGATGGATGCCTGTCTTCAACCATTTCAATTCAAATAGATATCAAGAAGAGTCTGTGAGACAAGGGTTTAGCAAAGTCTGTGGGTCCTGACAATATTCCAGCAGTAGTATTGAAGATGTGCTCCATAATTGGCTGCATCTGTAGTCAATCTGTTGCAGTACAGCTACAATACTGGCGTCAACCTGACAATGTGGAACCTAGCCCAGGTATGTCCTGTGCAGAAAAAAACAGGAGAAATATAACCCAGCTAACTCCTGCCCCCAACAGTCTACTCTTGATCATTTGTAAAATGATGGAAAGTGCTGCTAAGAACTTTGAATCCTCATTTGCACAGCACTAACTGGCTCATTGACACTCACTTTGGTTACCACAGTGCCAATTAGCTCCTGACGTTGTTACAGCCTTGGTTCAAAAATGGGCAAAAGAGCCAAATTCTAGGGGTGAGATGAGAGTGACAGCCCTTGACGTCAAGGCTGCATTCAGAGTGTGGTGTCAAGAAACCCTAGCAAAACCGGAATCAATGGGTATCAGGAGGAAAACTCTCCATTGATTGTAGTTATACCTAGCATGTCTCAGCTCCAGGACATCTCTGCAGGAATTCCTCAGGGGAGTGTCCTAGGCCCAACCATCTTAGCTGCTTCATCAATGATCTTCCCTTTGGCAAACATCCCCACTTCTAATGACAATGTTCAGCACCATTTGCAACTCCTCAGATACTGAAGCAGTTCAGGTTTGAATGTAACATGATCTGGGCAACATCCAGGCTTGGGCTGACAAGTGGCAAGTAACATTTTCGTATACACTATGACCATCATCAATAAAAGAAAATCTAACCACTGCCTTTCGGCACTCAATGAAGTTACCATCACTGAATCCCCCATTATCAAATTCTTTGGAGTTCCATTGACCAGAAATTAAACTGGGCTCACCATGTAAATGCAGTGGTTACAAGAGTAGGTCACAGGATAGAAATTCTGCAGTGAGTAGTTCACCTTCTGACTCCCCGAAATTTGTCCATCATTCTCATGAAACAAATCTGGTATGTGATGGAATACTCCTGACTTGTCATGATGGATGCAGCTCCAACACCATCCAGGATAAAGCAGCCCACTTGATTGGCATCACATCCCCAAGCATCCACTCCCTCCACCACTGACCCTCAGTAGCAGCAGTGTGTACTCTGTACAGGATGCACTGCAGATGTTCACCAAAGATGCACGGAGAGTACCTTCCAAATCCATGGCCACTTTCATCTAGAAGGACAAGGGCAGCAGGTACGTGGAACATCACCCTCTGCAAATTCCCTTCCCAGCCACTCACCATCCTGACTCGGGTCATTCCTTTAGTATCTCTGGGGAAAAGCCCTGAAATTCCATCCCTAAAAGCATTGTGGATCAACCTATAGCACATGGACTGCAGTGGTTCAAGAAGGCAACTCATCAGAAGGGCAATTAGGGATGTGCAATAAATGCTGGCGAGCCAGTGATGTCCATGTCTCAAAGGGATTAAAAAAAATTCCCATAAATGAATTTTTAAAAACCCAACCTAAATTGCCTAATCTTCAGGGAAGCAAATTCAGATCATTACCTTCGCCTGTCAATGACCTGTACTTGCTTATATAGGTTCGAAATGCAAATAGTTTTCAACTTTGCTGCCAATAGATTTGAACTCACAACATGAGCCAGTTCTGTCTTTTAATAGACACTGGTTGGGCTATTGCATTTTTTCAGAATGTTTTGATTTTGTTTTTGTGCCTCATTGATATTACTGTTGGGATTTTCTCCTCCAAGTTACTTCACTCCAATGACCATGACAAAAAAAATCACATCAGCCTAAAATGCTGAAATTGGGATTAAAAGACAGAGAAGATTTATTTCTATTGTGTTCAACGTTTAAGGCAAAATAGATCTTTTAACATTTGTGATGCAGATATATAAATCAAACCTATGATATTAAACAGTGTAATCTTCCCAAGGGTTGACAGTAACACCTATTTCTCAGGCAACACAGCCACCAACTATTTTCCGAATAACAGAAGCCGCTAGAATTCCTTGTTCCACTGACACTGAGGTTGTTGATGAGTTTTGATGATGGTCATTAGCAGCTGCCTGGATGATGGGCAGGTGCAGATTAGTAACTAGTCTGAAGCATAAAACTATCAGCAGAACTGCCACAGCAATCAGTCTTTCAACAATCTGATGAAGGGAGTGCATTCTGTGCAAAAAGGCATATCCTGTTGGAAAAAAAGGACAATCTTTTCAAGCATTAACTGTCCTCATTATGTTCTTAAAATTTGTAATTAAAAATGATTGCTCTGCACCAATTTCTGCACAGTATCTACTTTCCTGTAATGTTCACCACCCATGGGGAGGGTCTGATTAAATAATGCTCTTCAGATTGTGAGACATAGCATTAGCATCAACAAAGTTGTTCATTTGGACAAAGCTGGATCAATGCGCAGGTTAATAACTATGGATGTACTATGCAACTTGTTAATTAGTTTAAATGACTTGTTGATTTTTTTGTGGCAGCCCAGGGTCTGCAGCGTGGTGATGAAGTGTTTAACGCATTTTGCATTCTCTAAGACAACGTTCTGGGGTCTTGTGACACAGTGGTAATGTCTCTACTCTGGACCAAAAGATTTGGATTCACATTCCACCTGCTCTGGAAGTGACTCATAATGTAGCTGAATAGGTTGATTAAAAATTAATATCCTCTTTTTTAAAAGATAACTGCATGATTTTCCTTCTGAGAAAGGGGAAGGAATAGGTAAGTCCCATAGTCACATGCAAACTAATTACTAAGGAAAGATTCTACAGAGCAGCAGTTAATCACAAATGTTCTCGGGCAAATAATTAAGACCGTTAAAATAAAACCTGAAATTCTTTTAGGTTTGACACTGTTAAGTGTGGAACCCGAAGCAGACCAGACCTAATGTGGTCCGAGCAAATTACTGCAGATGCTGGAATCTATGCTGAAAACAAAAAACACTGAAAATCGCAGCGGGTCAGGCAGCATCCTTGGAGAGAGAGCAAGCCAATGTTTCGAGCCTAGATGACTCTTTGTCACAGCTCTTCGTGGATGTTGTCTGACCTGTTGTGACTTCCAGAATTTTTGTTTTCAGACCTGTTGTAGTGTATTGTGGTGTTTTGATGTTTATTCAAATTTGCCACAATTGCCATGTTTGAGCTTGTGAGAAAGTAACTGAAAACCCGTGAAGTGCTGGAGTACGCATCTTAGTCAGCAACATCTTAACTGTGCTCCTTTCATATCAAAATAAACTCAAATATATGTAAAAGGTCTTAACAGTCTTCACTAATTTACAGAAATGGCAGAATTTTTATTCCTGTTGTAAAAACATAGCTGATTAGATTAGATTCCCTAAGTGTGGAAACAGGCCCTTCGGCCCAACCAGTCCACACCGACCCTCCAAAGAGTAACCCACTTCACTTTGACTAATGCACCTAACACTATGGGCAGTTTAGAATGGCCAATCCACCTGACCTGCACATCTTTGAACTGTGGGAAAAAACCAGAGCAACTAGAGGAAACCCACACAGACACAGGGAGAATGTGCAAACTCCACACAGACAGTCACCGAGGTGGGAATTGAACCCGGGTCCCTGGCACTGTGAGGCAGCAGTGACAAACACTGTGCCATGTAAGTTATTAACTCCAAAAATACCAACTCTCATTTTTCAGTCCATTTCTTGCAACAGAATGCTTGATAGGACTTTGCCAAGAAACTGTGGGTCCAAAAGGAAGAGAAGCCAAAGTTGCCGGAGAGCAATAGAGGAAGGCAGCTAGAGAGAAGGCTTCTGAAGATATAAAGAGACAGCGAGATGAAATGGTTTAATTTTTATTTATTAAACGAAAGCAAATCCTGAAAGGTCAGCCATAGACTCCTCATTTACTGAATTTAGAGGAATTAGTCTGCTATTTAAATTGTAGAGCTGATACTGCTTGGCATGTGCTGTATTGATTCTGTCTCTCCACCAGTGCGTAAAGGTTCAGTTCAAAGTTTGTGAAAAGATTTGTAGCTCGGGTACTCGTTGTTGTGGTTCTGTTCGCCGAGCTGGGAATTTGTGTTGCAGACGTTTCGTCCCCTGTCTAGGTGACATCCTCAGTGCTTGGGAGCCTCCTGTGAAGCGCTTCTGTGATCTTTCCTCCGGCATTTGTAGTGGTTTGAATCTGCCGCTTCCGGTTGTCAGTTCCAGCTGTCTGTTGCAGTGGTCGGTATATTGGGTCCAGCTCGATGTGCTTATTGATTAAATCTGTGGATGAGTGCCATGCCTCTAGGCATGTCCTCGTTCTGTTGTCTTTCCCTTTGGCATCTGTTGATGAAATTGCGCGGTTATCCGTTTTTGGCCTAAGGGAAAGACAACGGAACGAGGACATGGTGCAACCCAAAGGACTAGCCACACTACCGTACATCAAGAGCATTTCTGAACTGACAGCCAGACTACTACGACCACTAGGACTTATAACAGCACACAAACCAACAGCCACTCTCAGACAACAACTCACCAGAACAAAGGACCTGATACCCAGCATGAGCAAAACCAATGTAGTGTACAAAATCCCATGCAAGGACTGCACAAAACACTACATAGGACAAACAGGAAGACAGCTAACGATCCACATCCATGAACACCAACTAACCACAAAACGACACGACCAGCTATCCTTAGTAGCCACACATGCAGATGACAAGCAACATGAATTTGACTGGGACAACACTATTATTATAGGACAAGCCAAACAGAGAACAGCCAGGGAATTCCTAGAGGCATGGCACTCATCCACAGATTCTATCAATAAGCACATCGAGCTGGACCCAATATACTGACCACTGCAACGGAGAGCTGGAACTGACAACTGGAAGCGGCAGATTCAAACCACTATAAATGCCGGAGGAAAGATCACAGAAGCGCTTCACAGGAGGCTCCCAAGCACTGAGGATGTCACTTAGACAGGGGACGAAACGTCTGCAACACAAATTCCCAGCTCGGCGAACAGAACCACAACAATAAGGGTTTAGTGCTGAGGTCCCAGTGATGGTGTTTGGCTGTGCGGGGGTGCAGGCCTGTACTGAACCAGTTTAACAGAGACCACTCTCACTGTGGTAGTTCAAAACCTGCCATTTGTTAAATAAGGTTTGCCTTAAGGAGCTTGTTAGTGCGACTTCTGTGTTCCCATTCTGTTATCCCAAAGGCTGTCTGCTGGTCGATCTTGCTCGGAGATTTATTCCACTTAGGGTGTCGAGGTGGAAGCTGGGTAGTAAGTGAGTTGAATTCATCATTGTAGTGGATAGCAGAGTGCAGTTTGGATAGGTTCATCCAGCTTATGGTTTTTGGGAGTCAGCAAAGTATTTGAGAGGATAGGAACTTAGGAAGGGTTTTTTCGAGGATGTGTCTATTGCTGGCTGGGTCAGCATTTATTGCCCACCCTTTGGCCACACTCAGCAAAGGGCAGTCATTTTCACCTCACTGCTCCATGTTTTGGAACAACATTGTAATGAGGTCAATAGCATTATGGCCCTGGTGGAACCCATAGAGAGTGTCAGTGAACAGTTTACTGCTGAACAAGTAAACGTTGCTTGATAATATGCTCAGCAACTCATTCAATCACTCTACTGAGACTAGGCTGAGGGGGTGGTAATTGACTGGGTTGAATTTGTCCTGGTTTTTTTTGTGTGCTAGATAAACCTGGGCAACTTTCTGCAGTTTGGTAGGTGCTAGTGTTGAAGCTGTATTGGAGTAGGCTGGCAAGGACACAGCTAGTTCTAAAGCCTACAGGGCGATTGCTGGAATACTGTCAGGGCCAGTAGCCTTTGCAGTATTCAGTGCCTTCAACTATTTCGTGATATCACATTCGCTGAATCAAATTGGCTGAAAGCTGACATCTGTGACAATGGGCACCACTGGAAGAGGCCCAGATTGATTATCTATTTAGCACTTCTGACTGAAGATTAGTATAAATACTTAAGCTTTGTCTTTTACACTGAGTACTGGTTAGCTCCATCAATGAGGTTTGGGATATTTATGGAGCCACCTCCTTCAGTGAGTTGGTGTTGAATTCACAACTGGAACTTAGTTCTGTTCCATTCATTGTGGGATCATTTAACTCTGTTTATTGCATGCTGCTTATGCTGTTTGGTACACAGTAGTTTGGTGCTATGGCTTCATCAGGCTGGCACCTAATTATTAGATGCCCTATGTTCTCCTCCTTCCTGTCATAATTAACATACAAGGGAATCTCCAAATATCAAGTGGAGACTGCGTATTATCAGGGTTGCATTGAAGTTAACATACCCTTTGAAGTGCAGCTCGTTCTGCTATAACACGCGTTTCATTAACTGGAATTCACTAATGCAATTGACAAATTGGGTACACTATTTCTAAAGCGTGTGTTGGCTGTAAAGCAATTACATCACCAACACTTGAAGCACAGTTTCTAAAGTGTGATTTTCTATAATATGGGGTTGCACAAGAACACAACCATTGTGTTACAGAAGAACTATCTGTATAATTATAGCCCATTGACATATAACAGTATCATTTTGAGGTTTCTGTTATTGAGGGAAGTTACTTGTAGCATCAAATGTGAGGGGATAAGAAAACCATAATTTGCAGAGCTTCAAAAAGTTAGCTCCCAGCATCATCTCAACAAAAGTGCTGGCTGCAGTCATGATTCAAATATCTTATGGAAGAATTAAATAATTTACAAAGTCAAAAACCAATTTCAGAACAAAACTTTGATTTTTTTTTCCTGATTTTCTTTGGGTTAGGAGAACATAATGAAGTACGCAAGTTGCTTACCAACAGGAAATTACTGTCGATAAAACTTGTTAATTGATGGGTATCTTCTGCGTCTGGTTGTGATCTATTGTCACTTTGTGAATTTGGTACTTTCACAACTTTCTTAATATTTAATTAAGGCAGATGGTACTTATCAATGAAAACAGTGATAAGAATCTTCATTATCTTTTCTTTATAGAAATTTAAACCTTGATGCAATTATGGTCAGTTTCAAAATATCCTGCCTACAAAACCAGACTTCAGTGCTATCGGGGATATAGTGCGAGGCTTGCATCAAAGTTTGTTCTGTTGAGCCACCTCACCTCTCAGTTAATTACAAGTAATCTTAAACACAGTTGTCAGGGCTGACCCGATCTTACAGTGAACTGGGCTGTCACCGACTGTACCAGGTTTTAAGGAGCGCCAAATTAGATAGGAGTGAGGAAGTGAATTTTTGAAGGTAACCATACTTATTTTTCCCAACATTGAAGGTGGGATGGTGGCTGCTATAGTCATGGTCTGCTAGGGCATCAAAACCCCTTAAGCTGGTCCTTCCTGTCATAATATTTAATTGCCTGTAAATTTTGTTTCTTGTCCTTGGGACAATTTATTGAGGTTAGAAAATAGAATGGAAAATAAGATGTTTGCATATGCTTTCGCTCTATGAAATGTGTTGGATGCAAGCAATTGTGTAGCATTATAGATTATTCTGTGACCTAACTATTGACTGCACATAATGAAAACTGTAATCAGTTTGACCTATAATTGCTGTGAATTCAGAAATATGAAGAAGTTGTCTTGGATGTCAACCATCAGAGATTTCTGTTTGATCTTCAATCCAATAAAGAATATTCATCTCAGCATTTAGAAATATTTTGTATAATGAACAAAATTATTTGTTTAACTAGTTAAAAATAGACAGCAATATTCTCTGATGGAGGAAGAAACGGGACAGCTTTAGTTTTTAAAAACTAATTATAAAATGTCACATATTCCAAAATAATTCCTGACATTTAGTATTCAACTGCATTTGGAGTTTTCTCTAATAGAGTCTGGAAATATTAACACTAGTTGATTGTAGTTCAACATTTGGAGTGTACCTGTGCTGACATTAGCCAATATTGTTATGACTGCAAAAAAGTATTTTTTAGAGTGTTTGTGAAGGTTTGTAGCTCAGGTTGAGGTTTAGGGTGTAGGTTTGCTCGCTGAGCTGTAGGTTTGATATCCAGACGTTTCATTACCTGGCTAGGTAACATCATCAGTGGCGACCTCCAAATGAAGCGAAGCTGTTGTCTCCTGCTTTCTATTTATATCTTTCTCCTGGATGGGGTTCCTGGGGTTTGTGGTGATGTCATTTCCTGTTCATTTTCTGAGCGGTTGATAGATGGCATCTAGATCTATGTGTTTGTTTATGGCATTGTGGTTGGAGTGCCAGGCCTCTAGGAATTCTCTGGCATGTCTTTGCTTAGCCTGTCCCAGGATAGATGTGTTGTTCCAGTCGAAATGGTGTTTTTTTTTCATCTGTGTATAGGGCTACGATGGAGAGAGGGTCGTGTCTTTTTGTGGCGAGCTGGTGTTCGTGTATCCTGGTGGCTAACTTTGTTCCTGTTTGTCCTACGTAGTGTTTGTGGCAGTCCTTGCATGGAATTTTGTAGATGACGTTGGTTTTGTCCATGGGTTGTACTGAGTTTTTTAAGTTTGTTAGTTTTTGTTTGAGAGTGTTGGTGGGTTTGTGTGCTACTAGGATTCCGAGGGGGTATTAGTAGTCTGGCTGTCTGGAAACAAAGTGAAACTAGATTTTATTGTGTTAAGATCCAGAGAAAGAATGAGAGAAGCGCTTGGTTTATTTGCTTTCTTTTTTTTGTATGATAAACTATGTTCTGTTGTCAAAGAATATCTGCAACCTCATGTGAATATGTTTCATTGAGCAACTGCCATGTTAACTAATGAAACAATTAACAACCTGAGATCCATCAAGCTGCATTTCCTTTCAAGATCTGACCTGTGCAGTAGTGCCATCAGCTGGGATCATTACAGTGGTACCCTGTTTTACACTTTTGCAGATGTTCACATTAACATCCCCCATTACCACCTGTTCTACATTATTGCACAGTCAAAATCTACTCCAGTATTTTGTGAGTTGCTGACCTGGATCAGATAACAATGCAGAAAACAACCAGTCATTAACTGCAGTGTTATTGCAACTTCAATTACATGTTAGTCCGATGCTTTCGCATTATTTTAAGATCAGTAACTCTCAGAAGCTAGTGTCCATATTACATGATCAACCTTTACTTTTAGACAAAAGTAGTAAAGAACCACAGATTAATAATGCACAGTAAAATTAAGACTGTTATTTGTTTGTAACTAAATAATGGTGATAATGTCATCACAATACTAATGTAACTCAAATTACATATACCTCCAGCTGGTCCTGGAGAAATAGGATTGATTGTCACATGTACTGAGATACAGTAAAAAGTATTATGCATGCCATACAGGCAGATTTTGCCATATATAGTACCTCAGAGAGTAGTAGAACAAAGTGCAGAATTTAGTGTAGCCACAGAGAGGTTGCAGAGAGAGAAATCAGAATTGACATTTGAGAGGTCTGTTCAAAGGTCTGATAACAGCAAGGAAGAAGCTGCTCTTTTATCCATTCGTACAAGTATTCAAACTTTTATATCTTCTGCCCAACAGAAGAGGGTGAAAAAGAGGGGTCTTTGATCCCCAGGAAACAGGAAGTATACATTGAGTAAATAAATAGAAGGCGAGTTTGCATGATGGAATGGGCTGTGTTCATTACTGTCTGTAGTTTCTTGTGATCTTAGGAAGAGCAGTTGCCATACCATGCTGTGATGCATCCAGATAGAATGCTTTAAATGGTGCATCTGTAAAAATTGATAAGAGTCCTAATGGATATGCTGAATTTCCTTAGCCTCCTGAGGAAGTCGAGTCATTGTTGTATTTTCTTGATCGGTGTATCAATATGGGTGGACCAGAACAGATTGATGGTGATCATCATTCTCAAAAACTTGACGCTGTCAACCATCTCCAATTCATTCAGCATCATTGATACAGACGGGCGTATCCAGCACTCTACTTCCTCAAGTCAGTGATCAGCTCTGTTTTGCTGACATTGATGGAGAGATTGTTGTCTTTACAGCATGCTGCTCAGCACTCAATCCCTTTCCAGTAATATGTCTTGTCATTGCTAGAGATCCAATCTATGTTGTCAGCAAATTTCTAAGTGGAGTTGGAGCCACACAGTTGTGAGTGTATATGGATTATAGTAAGGGACTGAGTATGCAGCCTTGCAGGGTACCAGTGTTGAGGATTATGGTGGGGGAGGTATTGTCACCTATTCTTATTCTTACTGATTGTGGTCTCTGGGGCAGCAAGTCAAGGATCCAGTTACAGACGGGGGAGCTGAGTCCGAGGTCTCAGTTTAGAAATGAGTTTTTTTTTTGGAATTATAGTTGGTACATAGGAGCCACGCTTCGGGATCCATGTTATCCAGATGTTCCAGGGAGGAGAGTAGGGCCAGTGTACTTTGCACTGTTGTTCTGATCACACCTACAGTTGCCTAATAATATATTATTTTTCAGTTTTCTGAAGCACTCTATAGTCCTCTACCAGTCTCCAGATACCCTATTTAAGTGACTATATTTGATACTTTTTCTGGACAGTGAGCAATAGTAAACTTTTTAATCATAGGGTAGATTAGTTTTGAATTTAGTCACTACATTCACGCACAATTTCTACAAGGGTTGCTGCATATCATGGAGCTAGAACCATGTTTTATTTTGTTTTGCACTCTATGCTGGGGCCAGTGAGTCATCCTGCATATGAATAATTCAGTAAGGACCTGGGATATTTCTTGTTATGGTTCAAAATCATGACATTACTTTATTATCTCAGCAATGTTCAGGTTGAGGTTCTGATTGTACGTTTGCTCGCTGAGCTGGAAGGTTTCTTTTCAGACGTTTCGTCACCATGCTAGGTAATATCGTCAGTGAGCCTCCAATGAAACACTGGTGTTTTGTTCCACTTTCTATTTATGTGTCTTGGTTTCTTAGGGTGGGAAAAAACACCAGCACTTCACTGGAGGCTCACTGATGATGTTGCCTAGTACGGTGACGAAACGTCTGAAAACAAACCTTCCAGCTCAGCGAGCAAACGTACAATCAGAACCTCAACCTGAACATTGCTGAGATAATAAAGTAATGTCATGATTTTGAACCATAACAAGAAATATCCCAGGTCCTTACTGAATTATTCATATGCAGGATGACTCACTGGCCCCAGCATAGAGTGCAAAACAAAATAAAACATGGTTCTAGCTCCATGATATGCAGCAACCCTTGTAGAAATTGTGCGTGAATGTAGTGACTAAATTCAAAACTAATCTACCCTATGATTAAAAAGTTTACTATTGCTCACTGTCCAGAAAAAGTATCAAATATAGTCACTTAAATAGGGTATCTGGAGACTGGTAGAGGACTATAGAGTGCTTCAGAAAACTGAAAAATAATATATTATTAGGCAACTGTAGGTGTGATCAGAACAACAGTGCAAAGTACACTGGCCCTACTCTCCTCCCTGGAACATCTGGATAACATGGATCCCGAAGCGTGGCTCCTATGTACCAACTATAATTCCAAAAAAAAAACTCATTTCTAAACTGAGACCTCGGACTCAGCTCCCCCGTCTGTAACTGGATCCTTGACTTGCTGCCCCAGAGACCACAATCAGTAAGATAGATACCATTTATCAACCCCTCAGAAAACGAACAGGAAATGACATCACCACAAACCCCAGGAACCCCATCCAGGAGAAAGATATAAATAGAAAGCAGGCGACAACAGCTTCGCTTCATTTGGAGTTCACCACTAATGATGTTACCTAGCCAGGTAATGAAACGTCTGGATATCAAACCTACAGCTCAGCGAGCAAACCTACACCCTAAATTTTTTAGAATATTTGAGTTTGAAGTTTCTATGAATTTCAAAGTTATCTTTGGTAGTATGGGCTGATTGGACATCACAAAAAGCCAAGTAACAGAAAATATGGCATGTACACAACAGAACTTAATGGCATTTAAGAAAGTAAGAAAGGATTGTTGTTGAGTTATTGCTATTTGGAATGAAGCCATTTGGCCTGTTGAGTATATATTGGCTCTCTTTAGAATGACCCTCTAGTTCCAAATCCCCAAAAACTTCCAAGTTTTTTATTATCCCCTCAAATGTTTATTCAATTATCTTTTGAAACCATTGCTTGTCTCTGTCTCTGCTTCGATCACCTGATGGGCATTGAGTTCTAGTTTGAGTTCCAATAGGAAACTCTTTGTGAAAACAAACAATTCCAATGAAAGAAATCTCAGCTGGTTGACAATGAATCTATTTTCAGATATCCAGTCTAACTGATTATAATATTTTACACTTTTTGACTGCTAATAGTAATTTACTTGAAGTTAATGCCTGAGGAATGGAAGTCAACTCTCGATCTGATGAAATAGGTATCAATGCCTAAGCTTTTCAGTTCAAAAATATTTTGTTCATCATATCTTTAGCTTTTATTAAAATGTTCCAAATGTTTTGTCGTGACCTTCTTGGCAAGGAACATTTTGATCCTGTTGTTCACGTTGATGGCTCCATAAATCATTCTAATACATGACCCTCCTTATAAAGTTACCTTACAGTTGGGAAGCGCTGAACAGAGATTTATCACTGCCCTCTGCTTACAATTCACTTAGCTCCTCTGAAGGAGAATGGGAGTTTAAGCTGTGCATCTCGGCTGCATGATATATGATGTGTCCACAGACGTACTATCAGGATTGATGTTGTGCATTTCTTCTGCCATAATAGCAATCATGGTTTGCAGTGATCTGTGGCAAAAGGCGCAATGATCTCCATGTTACAAATCCGTGGCAGTGAAAGGTGCCTGGCATGAGCTCCTCTCTTTCTACACCATTGACTTCAAATACCAGTCTGTACCTAGCCCACAGTCTTTGGGTACAGCAGGATCTGCTGCAAAGATAAACTGTAATCAAGGTGTTAAAGTACTAAGATTTTATATAGTTACAAAACAGAGGTAAATCCCTGCTACAGCTAAAACTTTTCAGGTATAAAACTAGCAATCAACATTTTTAACAGCATTTGTAAAAGTCTGCAGGGCAACAATGGTTCAGGAGAAAGCAAGTGTGAGAGTTTGCAAGCGATCTTTGTGTTGCATCTGCCGAATCTCATTGGATGTGTAAGATTTCACAACAAATTTAAAAGCAAAGCAACATAATTTATTGAAAATGGTGATGAATACAGTGGTATTCACATACTAAAAACATTTTGAGTATAATATAGTCTGGTTTATTTGTTACATAGTTATGATCTCAATTCAGGAACTTATGATGTTCTCAAATAGTTTGCAGTTAGTCTTATCAAAGCTGAAAGTACACAAGAGCTTTGAGTAACTAAACCTCCTTCCCTTTATAGGCCACACAATTTTTAAAGAAACTGCTCTGGTCCCCTGTTTACATTACCTTAATGGTAAATAATAAATTATTACAAAATCAGTTCATGATACACAATTGTGCAAAGTACTTAAATTACTTTGTGTTGATTTGAAGGCAAGTCAGCTTCAAGGTGATACTAAATTGAATGTGAGTGCACAGTGAATGTAAGGGGCATTGATGACATTCAAAGGGTCTGATCAAATTAATTATTTCAGCAAATGGATCTCAAAGATTTTGTATTAAAAATATACTTCTGTATATAATATTCTTGCTGCTTGGCAACAGAATATCAAGTGATGACAGGCAGATAGAAGTCAGAGCTATTTTGCAATAATTCTAATTTTAAGAATATTGAGTAATGGGATTTTTGATACAATGAGTTAAGACAGTTATCACACTGATAAGCTCATTGAACACGCTACTGCTAAATCACACCAGACACTATTGATCTTGTACCTTTACGAATAAATCTGTGGATCTACCATAGGAGAAATAACTGCACAAACAATTGTATATCTTTCCAGTATTTTACTGGCAAGTGTTCAATCATAAAGTGTAGCTGATTTACATGAATGAGGGACGCTGATTCAAATTAGTCCAGGTTTGTTGTTCTCCAACCTGTTCAGCATTCTCCATGTTTTGCCATTAGATTGTCTAGTCTATGAATCCTTGGTATTCTGATTTTATCTTGTTCCAAGCAGTTGTTAATTATGAGTGATTCCAATAAACTGATTATTAGTTAAACATAAAGAAACAAACATTATTCTTGATGTGTTTCTAAGCATGGACCTCTTCACCTCTAAGAGAGATCAGTATAATGAAGCATCTTTCCATAATATTGTGAACATTTCCCTCTTTAATTAACTTATTCAGTAATTAATTGCAAATATGAGCTTGTTCCAGTCCATGAGTACAATCTGACATAGAGTCTTAGAGATGTACAGCATGGAAACAAATCCTTCAGTCAAGCCATCCACGCTGACAGGATATCCCAATCCAATCTAGTCCCACCTGCCAGCACCTGGCCCATATCCATCCAAACCCTTCCTGTTCATATACCCATCCAAATGCCTCTTAAATGTTGCAGTTAATCCAGCTTCCACCACTTCCTCTGGCAGCTCATTCCATACACGTACCACCCTCTGTGTGAAAAGGTTGCCCCTTTATATCTTTCCCCTCTCACCCTAAACCTATGCCCTCTAGTTCTGGACTCCCTGATCCCCTATCCATGCCCCTATAATTTTGTAAACCTCTATAAGGTCACCCCTCAGCCTCCGACGCTCCAGGAAAACAGCCCCAGCCTGTTCAGCCTCTCCCTATAGCTCAAATCCTCCAACCCTGGCAATATCCTTATAAGTCTTTTCTGAACCTTTTCAAGTTTCACAACATCTTTCCAATAGGAAGGAGACCAGAATTGCAGACAATATTCCACCAGTGGCCTAACCAATGTCCTGTACTGCCGCATAATGACCTCCCAACTCCTGTACTCAATAATCTGACCAATAAAGAAAAGCATACCAAACGCCTTCTTCACTATCCTATCTACCTGTGACTTACAAAGACGTTTTGAATAAGCTACTGAGGAAAAAGGTCTTTCAGGTGCCAGAGGAGTTGAGAAACATTATTTAGTTGTAGTAATGCTGATAAAGCTTTAGACAAATCTGAATATTCTTAAATAATGGAAAGGAATAAAATGCTCTTATAGGAACTGGTGCATTAATTGTGGGAGTCAATTAGCTCAGTTGGTTGGATGGTTTGCAACGTAGAATAACACTGACTGTGTAGGTTCAATTCCTGCACTGGCTGAGGTTGTCATGAAGGTCTGTTCCTTCTCAACCCCTTCCTTTATCTGAGGCATTGTGGCCCTCAGGTTAAATTCACCACCAGTCGCCTCTGTCTACTGAGAGGTCAGCCTATGGCCCAGCAGGGCTATGGTGACTTTACATGAAACTAACTTGAATTGGAAAACAATAAAATTTCAAAATGTAGCAGTACAAACTTGGAGAAGTAATAATGAGGAAGATACTGATGGCCGATAAGAGGACGTGGATAGGTTAGCAGAATGGCCAACCTGTGGTAGGTGGACTTTAATATAGAAGTGATGCATTTTGGCAGAAGGGTGGGGTCATATGGCAAAAGAATGGTCACACAAAGCAAATGAGATGTTGGGTGCCATGAAGAGGGATTGAATGGGGGAAACCATATGGCCTGTCCAGCCTGCTCTGCCATTTAGCATGATCAAAGCTGATCTTGGGCTTCAACCCCACTTACCTGGCCACTCCCATATTCCTCCATTCCTTCAGAGATCAGAAATCCATCTATCCCAGCTTTAAATGTATTCATAGGTAACACATGAGTAAAAAAAAGGGAGTACAAAGTAAGGAAGTTATGCTGAACCTCTGAAGTCCTGGTTAGGTCCCAGATAGAGTATTGTATCTAGTTTTGGTCACTCCACGTGAGGAACGATGTGAAGGACCTTAAGAAGGTGCAGAATTCCAGAAATAGAGGTTTTTAGTTGCAAGATTAGGATCAAAAGGTGGGGGATATTCTGCTAAAATGGTAATGACTTAGAAGCTGCTGCCCATGAGAGTAGTGGGAGTGAAAACAATCAATGATTTCAAAAGGAGATTGCATCGGCACTTAAAGAAAATGAACTTGCAGCACTACAGTGATCAAGTGAGGGAGTGGGACAGACCGTTCCCTGTTCCATAGCCAGAATGGGCTCAGTGGGCCAAATGGTCCCATTCTATGCTATAAGTGCCTCTATGAAATAAGTAGCTGGTTATTTTTTCCCTATCACCCATGATCACAAATGGCATAGTAAGCTTAATGGTGGGAATGATCACCACCTGTTCCCTTTCTATCCTTTCTTTTCCAAAAATGTTTAGTGATATTGTTTAAAAAAAGTTAGATTTTATTCTCTACGTGAGCAGTCTAATCTGTTGGTAGATAATCCAAGTGCATTCTGTCCAAATTACAAACATTGTTTTCTTGTATTTGAGATCTACGGGATCATTTAACCCAGCGTGTTTTATCTGCAAACAATGCATCATTCTGGTGACACATACTATTTTATTAAAGATGGGAAAAGGGAGTTCTTATTTGTAATTCTTGGTTTGCCACTGCAAGTAACAAAGTGCAAACCTCAAATATTAATATACTTCAGCACTACCCATCTTATTCCAGATTTTGGAATTGCGATCCCTTTGAGTACTGATGGGACAATACCAGGTCATTTATCATAATTTAGCATCTTTTGTCCTAAAATGTACATCATAATGATTACTGAGTCAAAATCTTCAGCAACTAATTGTATCCGTGATTACATTAAATGAAGTAAGCACCTCAGAGGGATTGTTAATTATTCATGTGGGCAATCCAATACAGGACTTTGGACACTTAATCTAGGTTAACAGCACCACAACAGTTTGGGAATGCTTTATGCCAGATGCTCTATTTTTAAAACAAAATGTTAATCCAAGACTTTGGTCTGTGTTCACGTGCACACTTTAGCTAAATTGCTCAATCATCTCATCAGTGTTTGTGGGACCTTGTAGTTTGCAGAATGGTTGCTGTATTTGGCAGGAATATAGCTTAGCAGCTCTGCATTGCATGTGAAATTCCTCAGTAAAAGTCATGATCGAAAGACAAGCTTTTTCACTTGGTTTCCCTTACTTCTGAGGCACTGATTGAGCTGCAGTAATTTCAGGACATGTATGAAACAAATTCTATGTGTTAACTGTTTGGGCAACTTACCTTATAACTCTTGAAGAACATGTTCTCTTGAGCAAATTTTAAGCTTTGGGTTAAGATGCCTGACCAGCTCACAATGCATTTTTGTCAAAAGTGTTGTTATATTTTACATCAACATTACTTCTAAGTGTGTGCCATATTAGTACGGGATGGGATCGATACTGAAGGAACATTGCTCTGTCACAGAACATAAGAACTAGGAACAGGAAGGAGTAGGCCATTCAGCCCCCTTGAGCTGTGGCCCAGTGGCTCAGTAGTTAGCACTGCTGCCTCACAGCACAAGGGACCTGGGTTCAATTCCATCCTTGGGTGACTGTCTTTGTGGGGTTTGCACATTCTCCCCATGTCTGTGTGGGCTTCCTATGGGTTTCCTCCCACAGTCCAAAAATGTTCAGGTTAAATGGATTGGCTATGCTAAATTGCCCCTTAGTGTCCAGGGACGTGTAGGCTCGGTAGGCTAGCTATGGGGATTGCAGGGTTGCAGGGATAGGGTAGGGGTAGGTATGGGTGGGATACTCTTTGGAGGGTCAGAGTGGTCTTGATGGGCTAAATAGCCTACTTCCACACTGTAGGGATTCTGTGATTCGAATACTATCATGCCTGACCTCATCTCCGCCTCAACTCCACTTTCCTGGCATACCTCTTCAGCCCTTTATTAATTGCAAATTAGACCATGCCCACCTTAAATTTACTCAATCTTCCACTACCCACCATGCCCTGGGGCACTAAATTCCACAGGTTCATGAACCTGTGAGAGAACAAACTTCACCTCAGCTCTGTTTTAAATCTGCTTCCCCTTTTCCTAAAATTGTGACCTCTCATTCTTTCATAGGAACACCCTTTTTGCATCTACTTTGTCAATCGCCTTCAATATTTTATCTACCTCAGTTAGATCTCGTTTCATTCTTTGGGGAGTAAAGGATTAATCTGCTCAACCTCTCTTCATAAGACAACCCCTCATCTTTGGAATCAATCTAGTGAACCTCATCTGATACACTTGGCCTCAAGTAAGGAGACCAAGACTGTATACAATACTCCAATGCCTTGTACATTGCAGCAACACTTCTCTGCTTTTATACCTTGAGCAATTAACATTTGAGGAACGGTTCTGAGGAACCACTGCACTGTCAGAGGAACAGCAATGAGTAGATGGTGTGCTGTACTGTTGGCGGGAGACAGGAGTGAAAGACAGTTGGACTGTCAGAAGGCAGCACTGCAGGAGTGTTGGAGTGGAACTGCTGAGGGAGTGCTGCATTATTGGAGGGAGAATAATCAAAGAAAGCTGCTGTCAAAAAGCAGTACCTGAAGAAAATTTACTCTGTGGGGAAGTGCTGAGGGAACACTGCAATTTGTTGGAAGTGCAAAGCTGAGGGAAT
Organism: Chiloscyllium plagiosum; assembly: GCF_004010195.1. Classification (NCBI taxonomy): domain Eukaryota; kingdom Metazoa; phylum Chordata; class Chondrichthyes; order Orectolobiformes; family Hemiscylliidae; genus Chiloscyllium; species Chiloscyllium plagiosum. The sequence continues at coordinate 28,339,467 of NC_057747.1, forward strand.
ACTGTAATGTTGGAAAATCAGTGCTGAGGGAACAAATGCTGCAAAGGCTCAATTTTATGACAATAAATGAGACACTTCTGTCTTCTAAGGTGGGTATAAATGATGTTATGGCACTTTTTTAAATGATCGTGCTTCTTAGAGGCTTGATAGGGTAGGTGCTAAGCGATTCATCTTGTTTGTAGGAGAGTTTTCGGACCAGAGGGCATAATCTCAAAGTAAGGGGTTACCCATTTAAGCAAGAAAGGAGATGGCATTTCTTCTCTCAAAAGGTAATTGAATGTGTAGAATTCTTTACCGCAGAGGACTGTTAAGGCTGAGTCTTTAATTATATTCAAGTCTGAGAAAGGCAGATTTTTAATCAGTAAATAATCAAGGTTGCAGGGAAAAGGCAGGAAAGTGGAGCTGAGAATGATCAGATCAGCCATGAGCTCATTGAGTGAAGGATTATACATAGCTGGCTGAATGAACTCCTTCTCCTCGATCCTGTGGCCTCATGGCTTTCCCCCTGTTTCATGGCAAACATTTATCCTTCAACGAGCTTTAAATATATTATCTGGTCATCAACATTGTAGAACTTTGCTCTACGCGATTCGGCTGCCAGGTTTCCTACTGTATAAGTTTGACACGAGTTCCAAAGTACTTAACTGATTTTAATGCAGGTTGTAATGCATTTATTGTCAACCTATTCTATCCTTATGAATATCTAATAAGCAACATAGGTTCAAATCAGTAAAAATGAGCAATTATGCGGCTGAAGAATTTATTTCTCTATAATTAATGTGCCACTCCGTTAAAATTTAGTGGCTTTCTAAACCCATACTCATCATCATGTGAATACTTAAACCGTAAGTATACCTACTCAAGTCAGTTTATTTCTTCTGAATAAAATTAAAGAAATAAACATTAAACTGTTTCAAATTTAGTTGTATCACTTCTGTAGACTGAACCGAAGATATTTAAATGATGTGAATGTTACATTTATATTCCGTTACCAGCTTTCTTGAAAAGAAGCATTACCTCACGGAATTCAATAATGTAACCTTTTAAAGATCTAAAACCAAACTAGCCCTAAATTTATTTTATATCAAGAAACAACATTTACTTCTGGTTTGATGTATATTTTTACACATTTCATTAGATGAGACAATAAATTTTTTAAAGAAAGATAGAAAATAGAAATGGGAATAGGTCCTTTGTACCCTGAAGGTTGCTGCACAGGTGGATAGAGTGGTCAAGAAGGCATATGGTATGCTTGCCTTCATTGGACAGGGTATTGAGTATAAGAGCTGGAAAGTCGTGTTAAAATTGTAGAAGACATTGGTTCGGCCACATTTAGAATACTGTGTACAGTTCTGGTCGCCACGTTACCAAAAGGATGTGGATCCTTTGGAGAGGGTGCAGGGAAGGTTTACGAGGATGTTGCCTGGTATGGAAGAGAGGTTGAGTAGGTTAGGTTTGTTTTCATTAGAAAAAAGGAGATTGGGGGGGGAGAACCTGATTAAGGTTTACAAAATTACGAAGGGTATAGACAGGGTGGACAGAGACAAGCTTTTTCCCAAAGTGAAGGATTCAATAACGAGAGGTCATGCTTTCAAGGTGAGAGGTGAAAAATTTAAGGGGGATACATGCAGCAAGTATTTCACACAGCGGGTGGTGAGCATCTGGAACGCATTGCCAGCAGAGGTGGTAAAAGCAGTCACGGTAGATTCATTTAAGATGCGTCTGGACAGTTGAGTACGTGGGGAGCAAAGGGATACAGATGCTTAGGAATTGGGCAACAGGTTTAGACAACAGATTTGGATCAGCTCAGACTTGGAGGGCTGAAGGGCCTGGGCTGTAAATTTTCTTTGTTCTTTGGCCCTTTAAGCGTGTTCTGCTATTCAGCACGATTATGTCTGATCATCCAACTCAGTCCCCTGTTCCTGCTTTCTCCTCATATCTTTCAATATTTTAGCCCTAAAAACGATACCTAACACCTATTTGGAAACATTAAATATTTTGGCCTTAACTGCTTTCTGTGGCAGAGAATTCCACAGGCTCACAACTCTCTGGTGAAGATATTTCTCTTCATCTCAGTCGTAATTGGCCCACCCAAAACCTTCAACTTGAACTCCTGGTTCTGGATTCCTTGGTCATCAGGAGCATCCTTCCTCAGAAAAGGAGACCAAAACTGCACGCATCACTCCAGGTGTGATCTCACCAAGGCCCTGTAGAATGCAGTGCAGTCATGGGAACAGTTTACCATTAAAACAAAAGTAGTGTTGCCTAAGACATATTGTTTCTTCCTCTACCTTTTTTCTTTACGTTGACAATCCTGATATTTTGTTGACAGAGCAGCAAAACTGTACTTCTTAATGATGTTTGCAAGCATTCTCTGAGCCAACAATTCTGTTATTCTCAGCTGCAGAAATCAAACAGAAATGTAGAATTGATTAATAATTGGTTGGGCAAAGCTTTCTAATTGTGTGTGCAATACAAGCATTGCCAAAAGTAATGGAAATCTCAACAGTTTTTTAATAGAAGAGCCATGTTACAAATGTAGGAAACCTTTAGAAATATTTTGGTGCTGGATATGGGCGATAAAAGGTAAAATCGCTATAGTCTTACTGGACCATAAGGCTATTCCCTCATCAGAGAGAGAGAGCCAACTGGTGGTGGTTTAACCCGAGGGTTAATGCCTTAGGTGACAGGAGACATTGAGAAGAAGTTTCCTTAATGGCAATCTCAGTTGGTGCTGGAACTGAAGCCATGCTATTGGCATCACTCTGCATCACAATCTGGCCATCCAAGCAATTAAGCCAACCACTGAAGAGGAACTTTCAAGAGAAAGTGAGGACTGCAGATGCTTGAGATCAGAGTCAAAAAGTGTGGTGCTAGAAAAGCACAGCTGGCCAGGCAGCATCCGAGGAGAATCAGTGTTTCGAGCATAAACTCTTCCTCAACTCATGCCCGAAATGTCGACTCTCAGATGCTGCCTGACCTGCTGTGCTTTTCCAACACCATACTCTCAACTCTGATCTTAAGCATCTGCAGTCCTCACTTTCTCCAAGAGGACCTTTTAACTCTTCAATGGGAAGAGAGCCCCTTAAACATCAGAGTGACAGCATGGAGGTTGGAAAGTTAATAGTGAAGTAATTGTAGGTACAATTCTAATCCCATTCCACTTTAGATTAAGACATTTTTAAGGCCCTGCTGCACTATAGGAGTTAGGAGTGTACTAACTTACCCATACTGTCCAATTTATAATATTTGGAGAGTCAGCATGATGTACCTGGAGTCCTATCTCCATGTAGACTTTATTAGACTTTGCTGAAAATGTGTTGCTGGAAAAGCGCAGCAGGTCAGGCAGCATCCAAGGAACAGGAGAATCGACGTTTCGGGCATAAGCTCTTCTTCAGGAAGGGCTCCTGTTCCTTGGATGCTGCCTGACCTGCTGCGCTTTTCCAGCAACACATTTTCAGCTCTGATCTCCAGTATCTGCAGCCGTCACTTTCTCTCAAAGATTTATTAGACTTTGGGCTAGGTCTAATTTTATACTGGTTCTTGCAGTAGCTAGCCAGAGGCCAGTCTCTTGTGGATTTGGTGTTGGCTGTTGACTATTGATGCTGATTGGCAATTGCCCTGTTTATTTTTACTGGCTTGGCCAATTGCAGCTGAGGCAATATATCAGATTATTTCCAGACTCGCTTAATGTCCCTTTCAATCATTTTAGAGGCATCTGTATCTGGCATCTCTCTGGGAATGCACATAAAAACAACAATTGAATTGCCAATATCTCCTTTTAGTCATCAAATTTTATACCTTCATATAAATAAATACAAGGGGAAAGTGCTTATATTGAGATTATTCCTTTTTTTCATATTAAGCATTTTCAGTGGTGAAGGTGATGGTGTAGTTTCTGTTCCAAAGATCTTAGAGTGTGATGGAAGTGAAAATATTTTTCTTTATTTCATTTGAAGATGTGGGTCTCACTGGTAAGACCAGTGCTCAGTAACAGTAGATTTGGGGCAAAGATATTTTTAATGTGGCTTAATTCTCCCATTGTGCTGCACACAGTTGCTGTGGTCATAGTGCAACTAATTTTGTCTTTATGCTCCTGAAATGTGCAGTTTAAAATATTAAGCTGCAAGCTAGCGGAATCATTGGTTTATATTTAAATGTAATAAAACCAAAACAGTCCTTCACCTATTTAGGATTTGCTAAAACATGGTTATAAAGCATTCTAACATATAGTTCATTTCCTGCAACATAAACCAATTATCTCTGCATGTTCTGATATGAAAGAGCAGGTTGAGATCCTTGCTGTTAATGGGACATTTTAAAAGACAGATGACAGAATGTGTTACAAAGGCAATGCAAGTAACCTTTTCAGAATGCCTGAGAATGTTTCATAACAGGCAAGTGTTATGGACCAGACCAAACCCCCCTGCAAATATATCAAGGAGATGGCCTTGATCCTAACTTTTATCTTATTTGAAGGCAAGTGTAAGGTGCTGTGTTCCAGATGCAATTCGATTGGTCTCACTACTTGTCTTTAAGCAAGATACGTTTTATTTTTACCCCCCAGTTAAAATGGAAACAGAAGAGAGAACAATTGGTATAACTTGGACTCTATTGGAGCATTTAACAGATTAAAGATTATTTATCTGCTAAACAGCAACTGTTCTATTGTAGTAACATCCCATGAACACACCCTTGGCAAAGGCAAAGTTGGTAAAACCAATTGTCTCATATACAATCCTGGCAGCAGAGAGAGAATTAAAGCATTTAAAGTACCAGAAAGATGTAACCTCTTCCACAGCCAACTTCAAAACCCCAACAACTGCTGAAACTGAAACCCTGGTTCAGTGGCAGCCTGACTCCACCCATTCATGCTGCTTCTACTGTTTTAACTATTAAAACAAAACCAAGGCCTCACATGCTATTTACTTTATTCGCTTGAAATGGACTGCTCATTGCCTCTGCCTCAACCTCGCTACATAAAAAAATGACATAATACACCTCTTAAAGCCATAGTATTATCATACAAGTTGTTTTGAATGATGCACACATCCAACTGTTACCTTAGTAGCAGTCAAGATGCTGTTTCCTTTTCTGTGTCAATGCGTGCTGTTTTCTCATTTTAGAACTTTACATTAATCTTGCCAATACTATAATGACTAAATATGTTTAATATAACAGTATTAGTTTTGTTAATAATTTTATCCAATATCCTGGAGCAATTTTCTATTTTTCATATGTTAATGGGAGATGAGCAGTTTGAGCAAAAATGTATTTCCTGCTCAATTTCACAGTCCCTTAGAAGCTAGGAGGTCTTGCCTGTGAAGCATTTCAGTCTTTGTGGTGCAATGATGTTAGCTCAGGAGTTTCAGGGAATTAACCAGCGGTTTCAAACTTTATGACAGTGACAACATCTCAAAAGGAATTTGCTGACTTTAAAGTCCCAAAAGATGTTCAATGTTAACTAGGGATGACAGATTTCCTTCCCTAAAGGACATTAGGGCCAGATGCATTTTTACAATTGACTATTACATAGTCACTTTCAGGCCAGCTCTTTGATACAAATTTATTTTTAAAAATAATTAATATATTACCATCTGTTATGGTGGAATTCAAAGCCATGTATCCAGAACATTGGCCTGAAATTCTGAATTGCTAGTCCAGTGTTGTTACTACCACACCATTGCCTCTCCAAGTATCTAATTGTGGATTCCATAGCAAGGTGGGATTGGCAGCGGTGGTTCTGATGATGTTTGGAACTAGGGGTAATAAACAACAGATATTTTGCAGACTGAAAGCATAATGTTAGTAACTTAACTGAGATTTGTTTGCTTGAGTTTTCCAAAGTTAGGATAGAGTGTGCATTGATTTGGATACTTGCATTGTGCATTTAACATGTCGAACAGAGTATGTCAATAATATCAAAAATTGTCGATCTGGAGTCATCATGATTGCTGGAGAGACCAGCCGTGCATCAGTCAGGATTAGATGCAAGTGACAGTGAGTGAATTTGGGTCTTGTTGAGGTTTCACAAACTTGGGATTGATACTGCTGTCTGTATAAAAGATAGTTTCCAGTACAGAAAAAGGAATGTAAAAGGACAAAATAATCTTTTTCTGTCTGCATGACCTGCTCAGGATTATCTGGTATGTCAATCAAATCCTGTCAGTCCAGTCATGGATAAATTAAGAACTGTCTTTTCCAAATCTATACCTTGGATATTGACACAGAAGCATTAGAAAGCTAAATTTGCTGTGCTTGCTTCTATCCATGACCCAGATTCTGACAAAACCTTGCTGTTCACCTTACTTCAAAATAATCATTACTCTCCAACTTCTGTTGTTTCTAGGAACAGAACTTGATTACATTTAAAGGACAATAGTCTAGTTATGACAATGGTTAAATGGTATTTTTGGAAAAAAAAAATCTCATGTCTTTTACATGTTTTGTTTTAAACTCTGTTTTCTGATCTAATTTACTGTAATCCCCAAAAGACAACAAGACAGAAGTCCTAATTAAAAACAAAACTATACTGTTGTTTAAATTATTTTTGTCAAAATTGGACTCCAGTCAGATTTTAAATTGGTTGCTATTGAACCGCAGAATGAGCAAGATGACTGTTTCCAGAAATTTCCAGCAATTAATAGGACAAAAATGAACTGATCACCTGGAATGTAACACTGTTTGCATTGTGTGAACATTCCAGCCAAACCAACATAAAAAGCTAGTGGACAAGATGTCTACCTCTACCTGTTTATCAAAACCCATTACTGCTTGACTCCACAGTTATCTCCCACAAAACACTATTGTTTCTGACAAAGGGTTAACAGATCCATTTTATTAGCTGCGTGCCTCAACCTGACTCACCAGTCATATGACTGAAATTGCTGGTTTGTTTGAAACACCTTTAATTATACAGCTTTAACTTTTATTTATTAGTATGCTTGTTATAGCAGAAGGATAAGCAGCTCCAGCTTTAACTAAATGCATGTTTCTGATCTCAATATCTCTCAAAGGTCTGATTTCTATAACAAAACCTTGTGATGTGAACACATTCCCAATTTTTAACCATTGCACCATTAGCAATAATGTGCCTGAGCTTGTGTGGAAGAACCTCAACTAGATTCTGTAATTTGTGTGAACTAATTGCAATAGCTTTAATTTTAATCAATTTACAATTGTGCCTTCTTTTGTTTTTCTTTTCTTCCTTGATAAGTCGATATGAATGTGTGGTGTGAACTGTTCCCCCGGTTTTTGAGTGCAGTAATGAAAAGTGCACTTTGTATTGACTGTAAACGATTTGCTGTGGGTCATTTTTAATCTGAACTTCACAAACAGGACTTGGGGAAATAGAGCATCACTTGTTTTTACAATGTAAAGGAATATAAAATTAAAAAACACATCTCTTTTGTGGGCTGAAGAGAACAGTAAGAATAATTCAATTCAACTCACCCCTCTTGTCGTGTGGTGTTCACCTGTCAAAATATGTTGAGATTCTTGACTTCAGAATATTTTTCAAGAAGCCCATGACGCAGAGCAAATCTGCTAAAAGAGTTAAAGCCTGCTGTGTAGGCAATCAGAAGGATGCTGTCAAAATATTAAAGGCCTTTTCCAATATTCCATTATGCTAAATCACATTACCTGTAAAGGTAGAGGAATATTTGCAATAAATATATTAACATTAATTGTTCCTACAGATGGAGTGTCATGATGGAATCATTCGGCCAAGTGCACACTATTTTAATCTTTCTGTCGTTCAGGAGGCTAATGCCTTATCACTGAATAGCATGACATAGCAACCATTTTATAGCAGACCTGTAAGAAATGGGAAGTCAATTAGATTTAGCAAATAGCCTGTAGGAATGATTCTGTTCTGTGCTGTTGCATTGGGAGCAATCCAACTTGAAGCATTATCCCCAGAGACAAAATAGTTTTTCTTTCAGTCGGTGCATTCTGAATAATACTGAGACACTGAGTTCTTGTAATCCAGTTTCCTTCAGAGTCAGCCATGCAATTTAGATGCAGTATGCATCCTTCTTCAAAGGAAATAAAATTATCAAGTATTGGTTTCATTAGAATTTCAATTTTGTAGTTGTACATGTCAAAAAAGCTTTTGTTGAGAAGTTTCATTCAGCTTTTTGGAAAGACCCATTTACTTTAGCATTCTATTGCAGCCAAATTGCAAGTTACTTGTCTGTCTTTTCTCCCTTGTAATTTCTTGATTTGATGTTTTTGTCCAGTACAAAATGTCGTGGTTTTTGCCTGATTGTTTCATTGAAGCTGGGTGAACAATCAAACCTGTTTCTTCTTGCATAATGTTGAGATAGAGAGTTTATTGTTTGTCAAAACGATGGGTTAAATTCTTCCTGCTGGAAATATTTCATTGATATACTACTTAAACAATTAAGGGCAAACTTGTCTTGTAATATTAAACAATATTAAATATGGTCTAGATTTTGATATGCAGAGATGAGCTTCAAGGTTTGCGGATGACACTGGACTTGGGAAATCTGGAAACTGTGAGGGAACTGTACAGAATTTCAAAACGACATAGGTTATTGGAATGGATGATACTGAAGAGATGATCTTAGGTTCAAATTTGGTGTTGATCAGCTGGTAAACTTGGCAGAGCAATGTGTGCAGGAGCAGAGAGATTTGATGTGTATGTGGATAAATCATTAAAGATTGTTGGACAGGTAGAGAGTGCTGTTCATAAAGCACACAGTATTCTAGGCTTCATTATTGGGGATATTGACTACAAGAGCAGAGAAGATATGTTAAACTTAATAGGATACTGGTTAGACCTCAGCTGGGAATGCTGTGAATGCATTGTAGAGAGTGTAGAAGAGGTTTAGAGTCATAGGCTTTTTGGCCCACCATGTCTATGCCGACTACAAGCACCAAATGACACTAATTTCATATGCACTTGGTCTATAACCTATTATGAGAAAGTGAGGACTGTAGATGCTGAAGATCAGAGTCGAAGAGTGTGGTGCTGGAAAAGCACAGCCGGTCAGGCAGTATCCTAGGAGCAGGAGAGTCAAAGTTTTGAGCATAAGCCCTTCATCAGGAATTGTGATGAAGGGCTTATGCTCAAAACGTCAATCCTCCTGCTCCTTGGATGTTACCTGATCAGCTTTGTTTTTTCATCACCACACTCTTTGACCATAATCTACTATGCCTTGGCATTTTAAGTGCTCATCCAGTTGCGAGAGTACATGCCCCTACCACCCTCTAAGGCAACGCATTCCATATATCTACCACCCTCTGGGTGAAGCAATTATTTCTCACATCTCCTCTAAATGACTTGCTTCACCTTAACCTTATGCCCTCAGGTTTTAGATATGGACCAAGACTCTCATAACCTACTCTGCCTATTCCTCTCATAAGTTTGTATACCTCACTTAGATCCCGTCTCAGCCTCCTCTATTCCAAGGAAGGCAAACCCAGGCAATTCAGTCTCTCGTCATCATGAGACTTTTCACCCCAGGCAACATCCTAGGGAATCTGGTTTGCCTCCTCTCCAGTGCAATCACATTGTTCTGATAATGTGGCAACCAGTACTACACACAATACTCCATCTGAGGCCTAATCAATGTTTTATTAAGTTGCAACAAGACTTTCTTTCTCCTGTATTCTACACTATGTCTAATAAAGACAAAAATCCTGTATGTTTTCATCATTGCCCTGATTGTCTGTGCTGACACCTTCAGGGATCAGTGGATGTTACAATAAGGTTCATTTGTTCCTCAGTTGCTGTTGGGGACCTACCACACATTGTGTATATCCTTTCCCTATTCGACCTCCCAAAATGTATCAACTCACACTAATGAGGATTGAATTCCATCTGCCATTGCTCTGCCAAGTTTACCAGCTGATCAACATCAAATTTGAACCTAAGATTATCTCTTCAGTATCAACAACATCAATTTTCATGTTATCCTAAAACTTATTAATTATACTTACGTTCACATCCAAGTCGTTAATGTACAAAACAAACAGCAAGGGTCACAGCACCAATCCTGTGGTACACCACTGGTCACAGGCTTGCATTTACTAAATTACCCCACCACCATCACTGTTTATTCCAGTAATGAGGTACTTCAGTTATGAGGAAAGATCGGAGAAGTTTTCAACATGGATCTGGAAAGTAAAAGTTATGGAGAAAAGAACCTATTCCCACTCGTAAATGGATTGAGATCCACACAGCACAGGGTTAGAGTGATTTGTAAAAGAACCAGATAGCAAGTGGAATGCAGTGCTTGTAAGTTTGGTAGAGGCAGGTTCAATTGAGGCATTTAAGGGGGCACTGGATGATTATTTAAATAGAAACAATGTGCAGAGTTATATGGAAAAGGCAGAGGATTGCCACAAAATTCAGCTTCTTAGACAGACAGTGCAGACATGGTTAAAGATTGTTAATTCTGCCAATAGTAGCAACTTGCATTTCTGTCATTTTAATGCAAAAAGTACATTTCACAGGTGTGAGGACAGAAGTATCAAATCAAAGAAAAGGTATTAAGAAAGGTCAAAAAGGAAGGAGGAGCTGGAGAAGAGCTGCAGTTTAGAGAATTTATTCACAGCGTGGAACGTGAGGATGCGTTGCAAGGAGGCACTGTTAATGACAAAAAAAACAAGTTGGACTCTCACAAGCTTCTGGAGTTGGAATGAAAATGTTATGGTTTATAGATATCAGCTGATAGAGCAGTGAATGTTACATGGTGTGGGATCTTAAGTTTAAATTTGGGAGTTTGGAGGTTGGCAGGCGTGCTAGGATATCAGTGACGTCTGAAGGCAAAGTTTGAATGAGAATTTCAGCCAGTGAGTTCAAGTAGAAATGAGGTGGGTGATGTTGTAGAGGTGGAAGTGGGAGGTTTCGAGTGGGATCATAAACTAAATCAGAAAACGTAAGGAGGGGGACAAAATGCCACACTATTTAGAATGGGTTGATGAGTATGACATTTAATGCACAAAAGAACTCTAATTGAAAGTAATTTTACTTTTCGTTCTGAGTGCAACTGATTGTGTTGAAAAATAAAGCAAGAAGAAATCCAGTTATCTGCACTTTGAATTGTATAATGTTGGCAATTTTGACTCTTGTAGCCTGTTCAACACTCGGCATAAATGCAGACTGTGCAGTTTTGAACACAACCGTGAATGAAAATAAAAAGCTTCCAAATTGGATATTCCAAGCTAAATTTCTTCCAATTCAGCAGATTGGTGCTCAGAATTTCATTTTGTTGAAACAGAATTTATCCCTTAATCCATTGCTGGTGTCCTATTTACATGTATGTATCTTAATCTCTGCACTGGGACAACCTTTTTGGCATGATGTGTAATATGTATTGCATAAGGTATTGGCACCCAACCCTGGTCTTCACACCAAGCAAGAGTGTTCTGTCAGGATTCAGATGATGACTGAGCGCGGAGCAAAGCTGAGATGAGGTTTCATTTCGTATATTGTAGCTGGAAAACATCAAATGTCAGAGCTGCAACTCGATAATTAGCCAACAGCTGTAAACGCAGCCACTGTCATTGGAAATTCAATAATCAGGAATACCTTCATGGTTTTATTTTTCTGATAATATGTGAGAAATGATAATGGGCCTTTTTCTTTCAGGAGTCCCGCTTCCCAAGAGCTTCCAGTGGGCCACTTTGATTGGCATGCGGCTGCAAGTTACTGCCGACCTCCTAGTGGTCATGTGAGATCGTCTCGGCCTCTGACTGAGAACACTGTGATGCTGGATGTGCTGACGCTGCGCCACATGGTGCATGACTGCACCTCTGTCAAAACCCAGATACTGAAATTGAAGCAATTGCTGCAACAGGTACACTGCTTACAATGCCCACAAATGGTTTTATTAAAGCTACTGTTAAATGTTAAATCTTAAGTTACAAGGCAAATGCTTTGAAAAGTATGGTTAATTTCAAATCCATGTGACAATATTATTTGGAAGCCTTTGTTATTCTTGTATGGAGAACAGAGCTGAACTGATGTTTTATGTACAGAATTATATTTTATTTCTGCTGCCACAACCATACCAACTTATTGCAGGATCTGATTGACTATTTTGCAAGTAGGTAGAAGATGATTTCATTGGGAGCAGCATCGCTAAGTTAAGTTGAAAAGTGATCTTTGCCCATTTACACTCCTCCCCTCCCCTCCTTCCTCAAGCCCAGTTTTGTAGTTCTTTGACATTGACAGTAAAATTTCAGATCAATTCCGCCACAAACCTGACCAAAATGATGCAAACTGAAGAAAATCAGAGATAGCTTTCCTGCTCGTTTTGCTTTTTTTTTAAATTTTGAATGTTGCCTCAGGGCCACGGTAGCAGCAATAAGGGAGGGACAGAAAAAGAAGCTGACCCGCAGGTGAGAAACAGAGCATAGTGAATAGCCATCCTTCTGATTAAATTGTTTTGAAGTGGGAGTAAGAATAGCTGAGTGATTCAGACAGCAGCCATAGAGAAATTGCTGAATGATTTTCAGTGATTGTGTTGCATTGCCGTGGGGGCATCACTCAGTGTGCTATTGGTCTTAGATGAACTGATTATGGCAACTCTTAGTGGAAGGAGAGGTGACCTCGGGGGCAAGACTTCCTCCTGGGTAATTAGAGCGTGAAGACCTGAACAGAGGTGAATGGAGCCTTGCATTCCAAATGTGATTTCCTTTAATTGAAGGTCGACAGAATAAGTCTGAAGATATTTATCTTCTTCAGCTATCTCTAGAATAGTGTTGTCAATGCCATTCCTGATTTATGGTATAGGTGTAGTTTGAAAGTTTTGAGCTCAATATGTGGCTGAATAAGTTTAGTTATGATGTGGAGGTGTCAGTGTTGGACTGGGGTGAACAAAGTCAGGAATCACACAACACCAGGTTATAATCCAACAGGTTTATTTGAAATCACAAGCTTTCAGAGTGTAGCCCCTCTGTCAGGTGGTGTGCCTAAATGTGCAAGCTCGTATGGCAGACAAATAAACCTCAAGCTTCAGCAGTTATCATGTCCAAGTAAGGAGAGATAGAGACCTTCAGCCAATTCACAGTAGAACAATTCAGAACTTGATATCCTGCCTTGCTTTCTCCTATTCATGAGCATTGTGCTCTGCTTCATCCTAAGTTTCCTTTAAAAGTGTTCTGTGCTTCAATAACTAACTTTGGAAAGAAATTTCTTACTTATTTTTCCTGAAGTGTTGGAGTTGAGGGGTGTACCCACAGAAGTTTGTAAAATCATGAATAGCCAAGGTCTTTACTCTAGGGTGGGGAGTTCAAAACTAGAGTTTAAAGGTTTAAGGTGAGAGGGGAAAGATTTAAAAGAGACCTATGGGGCAACTTTTTTATGCCATGGATGATATGTGTATGGAATGAGCTGCCAGAGGAAGTGATTGGGGCTGGTACAGTTACAACGTGTTGATGGCATCTGGATGAAAACATGCATAGGAAGGGTTCCCAGGGATTGAGGTGAAATGCAGGCAAATGGGACTAGATTAATTTAGGATTTATGGATTGGCATGAACGAGTTGGACTGAAGAGTCTGTTTTGTCCTGTACGTCTCAATGACTCTATGATTCTGTGGTCATGCTTCTCACTGTCAGGGATTGTTCTAGATGGATAATTCCCATGACCTAACTCCTGACCAGAGGAAATATTTTTCAGTTTCATTAATCTATAGTAATAATCTTCCAAGTGATGACTAAAATTCTTTACTTAATACCGAAGATGAGTTTTACACTTATAAATTTAAGTAACACATGTTTTCCATTATGTAAGGTTCATTCTGGACAACGTATCATTCTACAAGAATGACAATAGGTGCTTCTCAGATGCAGAGAATTATATTTGATTCATTATCACTTTGAATACAAGCCTCCATAAGATGATTTATTTTTTTTAAAAAACTGATTTTTTAAAAATAGTACAGATTTCATTTTTGATTTTGCCTGGCAGATTGTCTGTACTGTTGGTACAGCAAGACATGGTAAGCAGGCATTATTGATCTACCCTGTTAGATTAGGTCTTAACATTTGCATTAGGTTTTATTTGAGTTAAAGTCAAGATGTACTGCTGTTTATTGGGATTTGTGGTTAAACATTTTGTTCTAACAAATTCTAATACTTTGAAGAGTGTAAATTCCCTCTCTGTGCATCTCTTCAGTTGGTTTGACCCAACTCAGTTTCGAGTAAAACCAACATTGGATTGTCTCATGAAAATGTCAGTGCGTGTTGTAGTGCGTATCAGATGGGTCGCATTGAATGATCAGTCAGTATTTGATCTAAGGGGACTGAAGTGGCCAATGAGGTGGCCTAAGTGTCACCACAAAGAGTTCTTTGAGAAGTTTACAGCAGATATGGTGAAAATAGTGAAATGGGTGGAATCTTTGCAGCCTCTGAACAATGTGTTCATTGGCGAGCGATTTGGAAAAATAGGGTGAATGTTGCAAAATGAGATTCTTGATGTCAAGAAGAAAATTCTAATTCTCCAACTAATGTTTGAACAGTGAGATGAGAATCTTGCTATAAGTGGCTTATTTGCATTGTTTGCATGCATTAGCATGCCATTATCACAATGCAGGTTCTCATTCTCCCACTTACTAGTTAGAAATTAGATGGTGACAGTTTCCAACGTGAAGACAGAGCAGGTGCTGAGTGACTCCAACTCCTCTCTTGCTTTTCCTCCTCTGGGCCTCTGGTTTGGGCAGCATTCCTGAGGTTGGCTTTGTGAGTAGCATCCATCCATGAAGATTGGCATCAGGCAGGTACCAGCCTGAATGCACCCTTATGACACATCTCCCACCCACTTCAACATAGCTCTGCACAACAGCGCTGCATTTTGGACCACAACGTCACTTTTCCTTGTAAATGCTGCTGCAAGGGACTTAGCATGCAGGAACAAGCATCCATCGCATGGGTTCGACCAGCCTGCATTTCAGAGCTTACTCTCTGTTACTTTGTGCTTCTTAGATGCTCACAGCATCTGTGCCTTGCCTTTCTGCATTTTGACCCTTGGCTGGAGCTTTAAGACTGACAGTGCCTCTGTATTTCCTTGTTGTTTAATGCTGACCCTGAGACAGCCAGCATCATTATCACACCTGCACCATGAGCCAACAGCTAACAGAAAACATACTGCATTGGCTTCAACCAGATGCCTTAAATAGTGTCATCCTCAGGTCAAGGGAAACTGCCTTCAGTCAGGGGATCCTGGCATAGTATGTCAAGGGCTGTCAGTCCAGGGGGTTATTGATGCTCACAACCATGCTGGCTTCAGCAGAGGGACAGTGCAGCACAATGGCTGGCATGACCAAACTTGGGTTATGCTGTCATTGGGAAAAGGTAGCTACTCCTTTAGGCAGGATCATAAGGTGGAATGATATGAAGGATGGGAAACCTGTGCAGCTTTGTTCTTAGATAGCAATGCAGTTATGAAGGTGTATTTGTATTTGCAATAAAATGCCTGTCATGCCATCAATGTATCCTCCAAAGTGTTTCTTTTTGATTCCCATCACCATCATTGGCAATCCCATGCAGATGAGGATGACTCTCTCCCACTCTCAGGGTGAGTCTGTAGGTGTCTGTACAGACTGATGGGGCTACCCCTAGCTCTGTTACACAGGGGGTAGATGGTGGGCCATGGGAAGGGGGTGGGTGGGGCATTGCTGTGGCAGTGCGCTCCTTCTGTTTCTCCCTGCTTCCACTTTTTCCCAATGGCAAGGTTCGAGGTACTCACTGCCATCCCGGATGCTGCTCCTCCAGTTTGGACGATCTTGGGCCATTGATTCCGAGGTGTCTGTGGGAAAGTTGCACATTACCAGTGAGGTCTTGAGGGTATCCCCGAGGTGCTTCCTCTGTCCAACTGGGGCCAGCCTGTTGTTTTGGAGCTGGGAGGAGAGCATATTGGTCATGGCGACCACATGCCCAGCCCATCACAACCGATCAAGGTGGGGATCACTGCCTCAATGCTGGGGATGTTGGCCTGGTCGAGGACCTTGGTATTGGTCTGTCCGCCTTCCCAGCAGATTCACAGGATCTTGCACATTCAGCGTTGGTGGGACTGCACCAGTACCTTGAGGTAGGTAAAAGTGAGGACTGCAGATGCTGGAAACCAGAGTTTAGATCAGAGTGGTGCTGGAAAAACACAGCAGGTCAGGCAGCATCCGAGGAGCAGGGAAATCGACGTTTCGGGCAAAATCCCTTCATAAGTACCTTGAGGTGTCTGCTCTTGATAATCCATGTCTCAGAGCCATACAGGAGGGCAGGAGCTACCACAACTCTGTATACCATCAGCTTGGTGTCATGCACTATGAAGGGCAACTCCTGGCTGTTAGTGCCTGACCTGGCGTATGGCTGAGCTTTCTCAATGGCACTGGCATGGAGGTCCCAGCAGTGACAATTTCCTCTGCCTCAGGCTACAGGAAGGTTGATGAGTGCATCACCATAGAGATGTGATGCTAACGAGGTGATTTTCAGAAGGTACCATCGGAAAGCCCAGTGGAGAGAGAGAGACTCTCGATAAAACTTGCCAAAATTGGCACTGGGCCTATTTCTGGCAAAATGTGGCCCAATGTGTCTCCTTAGTGTCACATTGCAATGACAATATAATGGTTTAACACTTGTTTCTTTTCTTTTGGTGACCATCTAAACCTGGCAATGATCATGGAGCTCTACCTATTTTGCTGCTTTCAAAGGGCAGAGATGTTGCTTTTGTCACTTGGTATTGTCTGATCTCTCAGTAATTATTCAACGGGAGTACACAATCAAACCTTTCCATAATATTTCTGTGTTTAACTTCAGTCCACCACCACGACTGTCAGGTAGGAGGAATCAGATGGTTATAAATGCACAAGGAAGGAGGCAGTGCTTTGGGCAAAGATAGAAGGAATGGAGGCAACATCTTTAGGACTTGCTGAAATGTTTCTGCAAGTATACTCCCTGACAGTGGATCTTTGTGTGCATGCACATAGAGTCATACAGCATGGAAACATACCCTCCAATCCAACTCACCCATGCCGACCAAATTAATCTAATCCCATTTGTTAGCACTTGGCCCATGTCCCTCTAAACCCTTCCTAATCAGGTACCCATCCAAATGCCTTTTAAATGTTGTAATTGTACCAGCCTCCACCATTTCCTCTTGCAGCTCAGTCCATACACGCTCCACCCTCTGTGAGAAAAAGTTGCCCCGAGGTCCCTTTTATACCTTTTCCCCTCTCACCCTAAACCTATGCCCACCACTTTTGGACTCCCCCAACCTAGAAAAAAAAGACTTTGGTCATTGACCCAATCTGCGCTCCTATAAACTTCGAAAAGGTCAGCTCTCAGCCTCCAATGCGGCACAGTTTTCTATATATATAAAGAAGTGTTTTCTGTGCTGTATGCTTGGGAAATAAAGATTTATAGTGAGATTGTGACTCTTGGCTGGGAGAGATGTTGTAGTCAAGACTTCCATTGAATACTTTCAATATTGGTAAGCCACATTGAGGTATTTCATATAAAAAAGAATATTTTTTGTATTTTTTAAAAAAATATGCAACCTAGATGCAGGATTTCCATTAAACAATAGCTGAGATGGCAGTGAATAATTGCCCATTTGCCTGACTGATAAGTATTTGACAGCCCAGCTCATTTAGACTGGTGTAGGTATGGAAATTACCTTGTTTATTAATAGATAAAGGTCAGAATAAATTGGCACTGCACCCTTTTTGAGCAATTTGACATTCAATTAAATGTAAGGAAGTTGTCACTTTCACATTGGTAAGATGTTAACACCTACGCTGTCCTTGTTTTGCATGTGGCACAGTCCCATTAACCACATCTTGCCAAGTCATTTTTGACTCGATGAGGATGGGACCAAACAAGGGGATAGAATAATTTTGTTATTGCACAAAACTAACACATGAATGAAGTGGGCTAGGTTTGTGGTGTACAGAATTCTCTAATCTCAAAATATCAGCAAAGGGAGTCCGGCTTATCACCAACAAAAGCACACACAGTGACAGTGGGTAAAACTAGAACAGTCTGATTTCTCAACTTACGCTGTTGAAGGTAATGTGTACAAAAATATTTACTCTATTTTTGTTTCCTCTGAGATAGGTTAGGTGGGCTTGGATCGGCGCAACATCGAGGGCCAAAGGGCCTGTACTGCGCTGTATTCTTCTATGTTCTATGTTCTATGAATGACAATGAACAGACGAGACAATCTCAATCTACTTGGTAATGTAATATTGCTCCCACTGCTCTGTAACTTCCCGAGGAATCTTTACCACATCAGCTTCCGTGTCTGCATTAATCCCTTCACAGGCACCCTGGACCTCTATGCTGCTGGTCCTTGGGGTCATTCTACGACTGTTTGTTTGTAAGCCTGGTAAATGGATCTGCCGAGTTGCATGGCTAACAGATTCCTACCCCTCCAGCAGTTCTGTCATGATGACCATGATGTCTCAGCCTTTACCTCTTCAGGCTTTGGCCTGGTTGACCATAACTAGGCCTTCTCTCCATTGTCCTGTTCCTGTTCTCCTTTGATTCTGTTCATGACTTTCTCATCCAATTGCATGCAATAATCCAGTATTTTTGAGCTCATTTATAGGATGTGGGCTTTGCTGGCTAAGTAAGCATTTATTTCTGTTTCCTAATTCCCTTGAGAATGTGGTGATTAGCTATTTCCTGGAACAGTTGTACTCCATGCAATGTAACTACAGTGCTGTTGGTGAGGGAGTTCAACGATTTTGACTCAGTGACACTGAACGATCAGTGTTAGGTTTCCAAGTCAGGACAGTGTACAGCTCGGGAGGGGGGGTGGAGGTGGTGGTGGTGTTCCAATGTATCTGCTGCACAATAGCCCTGCCAGTACTGCAGTGATATTGTTCTTCCTGATGGCTTACATCTGTTGTGCTAATGTATCTGCTGCCATGTCTTCTAGAGGATGGTGGTCATGGGTTTGGAAGGTGCTGTCTAAAAGGCCTTGTGAGTTACTGAAGTGTATCTGACAAAAGATACCCCACTGCTGCCACTGTACATCATTGATGAATGTTGAAAGTGGGCAATAGGATGCCAGTCAAGTGGGTCATTATTTCCTGGATGGTGCCATGTTTTTTGAATGTTGTTGAAATAGCACTTATTTAGGCAAGTGACTACTGAAAGAATCTCATTGCACAATAGCCCTGCCAGTACTGCAGTGATATTGTTCTTCCTGATGGCTTACATCTGTTGTGCTTACTTCGTCACTGCTATTTTCTTTGTACTGGCAGGGCACTCTCAAAAGGCAATGAGAATCTTTCGGTGGTGTCAGCAAATGCAACTTATTCTGTTATGCTCCTTGTTAAGATTTCAGAGAGATTGGGAAAATCTCACTTCTCTATAATGCGGAGTTCTTACTCCAAGTTTAGGAACACAAGTGAGTGTTCTGCTGGAGGTTCGACAAAGGGGGAGACAGAAGTGAAGAGATTGGATGTAGATTTGTGAAAAGCTCATTGGAATGATGGCATTTGCTTTACCTCACTACATCTTTGAACTACGGATCTCAAACAGCCCTGTTTCTTCAAGCATATCAGCTACAGACCCTCCCACCCACCTCTTATGTAGTGTGCATAGCGTTGTGAGAAGTGAGTTGGAGGGAAGGAAGTTTGGATAAATGTACCCATAGCTGCAAGATGTCTCTGGTATAGAAAAATAAGAACTAATAGGAATGTTGCAGTTGTTGGAAATCATACTGATTAAAAATAGCAATGGTAGGCCACTTATTGATTATTTTCTCATATAACTCTTGCTGGCTTAATGGTATTGTTCTGGGGTCATGTTCTGGGGACTGGGTTCAAATCTTGCTATAGCAGTCAGTGGAATTTGAATTCAATAAAGAATCTGGAATTAAGAGTCTAATGCTAACCACAAATCTATTGTTAATTGTCAGGAAAAATCCATCTGCTTCACCAAAGTCCTTTAGGGAAGGAAACTGCTATCCTTACCTGGTCTGGCCACACGTGACTCCAGACCCACAGCAATGTGGTTGACTCTTAACTGCCCTCTAGGCAATTAGGGGCGGGCAATATATGCTGACCTGGCCAACAATACCCTCATGCTATGAATAAATAGTATGCAAAATCCTAATTTGATGCAACCTCAGAGCCAGGGTCATCCATTTAAGACAGAGATTAGATTAGATTCCCTACAGTGTGGAAACAGATCCTTTGGCACAACAAGTCCACACTGACCCTCTGACCCTCTCCCTACCTTTAATCTTAGCCTGCTGGACACACTTTCCTCATTTTCAGCTCTGAAGAGTAACCCATCTAGACCCATTTCCCTCTTACTAATGCACCTAACACTTTTGGGCAATTTAGCATGGCCAGTTCACCTGACCCGCACATCTTTTGACTGTAGGAGGAAACCGGAGCACTCTGAGGAAATCCACATAGACACGGGGAGAATGTGCAAATTCCACACAGACAGTCGCCTGAGGCTGGAATTGAACCCGGGTCCCTGGCGCTGTGAGGCAGCAGTGCTAACACTGAGCCACCGTGCTGCCAAGATGAGGAGGAATTTCTTCTCACAAAAGGTTAATGAATCTGTGGAACTCTACCACAGAGGCCCTCCAAGTCTGAGTCATTATGTATATTCAGGGCTGAGATAGACTGGATTTCTTAAATCAGTAAAGGAATCAAAGGTTATGGGGAAAAGGCAAAAAAATTGCATTGTGGATTGTCAGATAAGCCATGATTTCATTGAATCGTGATGCAAACTTGGTGGGCCGAATGGCCTCCTTCTCCTCTTCCATCTTGTGGTCTAATAGACATGGAAGAAAAGTTGACACCTTCAGTGTGACTGGTTGGGTTCCATAAATTAGATGATAAGTTTTACAATTTATAAATTATTTAGATGCCAGATGATAACTTACGAGAATCCTCATTAGTATATTCATATGTATGGCATCAAGATAGATAGGATAAAGACTCATCCCAAAGAGGGAGAAATGTCAGATTTCAGACGGGTTAATGGTTAATAAAATGACTTTTAAAGAATACCGTGCAAGTTTGAAACAAAGAGAATGTTTACCAGATTTTTTTTGTTGCACTGGTTTTTGGACTGTTCTTTCACATATGAAACGGGACTGACACAAGTCTCTTCTAGATATCTAAATAGGTCTTTACATGGTCTTGGGTATTGGCCAGTAATGGAAATTAAACATTCCAACTTTTTTTTTCAAGTTTGTCATCAATCATCCCCTTTGACCTCTATTTTCTGCTCCATGTCCAACCCTGCTGCTGTAAAAGTGTTAAAAACATTTCCATTAAATGAAAGAAGACCTAAGAAAGCTGTCAATCTGACAGGTTTACAAAGTTAAAAATCACACAACACCAGGTTATAGTCCAACAGGGTTAATTGGAAGCACTAGCTTTCGGAGCACTGCTCCTTCATCAGGTGGTTGTGGAGTACACAATTGTAAGACACAGTATTTATAGCAATCTGACAGGTGATCAGTTTCTGAGAGAAATCAGAACGCTGTGGCTAAGGTTTGACACCTTCAGAACTTAACATTAAGGGAAAGGGAAAAGAAAATGAGCAAACCCAGAAGAAGAGTTTGTTAAATAGTTTGATAACTCAGTAGATTAAATAGAAAGAATCATTAAAGATAAGGGTATGTGAATAAGTATGGGTGCTAATTCTGCTCCATCCAACTCAATGAACTCAAAGGCATTTTTTTTTTGATTTGGAAATATTGGAAATATTGCCTTTTATTCTTTGAATTAACTCAGTAATTTAGGAAAACTTATTTGAACAGTCATGATTTGGAGATGCCAGTGTTGGACTGAGGTGTACAAAGTTAAAAATCACACAACACCAGGTTATAGTCCAACAGGTTTAATTAGAAGGACACTAGCTCTCGGAGCGACGCTCCTTCATCAGGGGATTGTGGAGGGCTCGATCGTAACACAGAATTTTTTAGCAAAACTTTGCAGTGTGCTTTAACTGAAATTATACATTGAAAAATTGATTGTCTATTAAGCCTTTCATCTGTTAGAATACAGTGATAGTTTCACTTCTTTCATGTGTATATAATAAAACGTTTTTTTTAAAGTTGCATTCTCGGGTTAGCTGTTAACAATAGTGATAGCTCGACAATATATTGAAGGTGTTAGCCCCCTGTGTTCTCTGTCTATGACCTGATGTTTAATTCATGCAGTTTTTGAGCTCAGAGTTCTACATGAATGTATGCAGTTTTTGAGCAAAGTGCAAGTACAAATTCACCCCACAAAATATGTGTGCGCATGTGGGTCTTTGTCTGTCTGTGTGAGTCTGTCTGTCTGGGATGCGCGCGCGCGCACGTGGTGAGTGCAGAGTGTCTTAAGTCTGTGAGGGGGTGCATGTGTGTGTGTGGGTGTCTGTGTGTACCTGTGTCCGTGTGTGTGTGTAGGAATATCTGTGTGTGTGTAGTGCAATGGTGATTACCTGTAATTTGACATGATAAAACTACACAGTGACATCAACAAGTTTCACCCCACCATCAAACTCACCATGGACTACTCTCGACTGTCTGACTCATTCTTGGACACATGCGTCTCCATCAAGGACGGACACCTCAGCACCACACTCTACCGCAAACCCACAGACAACCTCACAATGCTACACTTCTCCAGCTTCCACCCAAAACATATTAAAACAGCCATTCCCTATGGACAAGCCCTACGCATACACCAGATCTGCTCAGATGAGGAGGAACGTGACAGACACCTGGAAGTACTCAGGGATGCCCTCACAAGAACGGGGTACGATGCTCAACTCATCGACCACCAGTTCATACATGCCACAGCAAGGAACCGTAATGACCTCCTCAGAGACAGACACGGGCTGCAACTGACAGGGTACCCTTCGTTGTTCAGTACTTTCCAGGGGCTGAAAAAT